>NW_027308115.1:62500-67500 GCF_047496885.1 Scyliorhinus torazame | reverse complement strand
TGTGAGAGAGTGTGCGAGAGAGTGTGTGAGAGAGTGTGCGAGAGAGTGTGTGAGAGAGTGTGTGAGAGAGTGTGTGTGAGTGCGTGTGAGAGAGTGTGTGAGAGAGTGAGAGAGTGTGTGAGAGAGAGTGTGTGAGAGTATGAGAGAGTGTGTGAGAGTGTGTGAGAGATTGTGAGAGAGTGTGTGAGAGAGTGTGAGAGAGTGTGTGAGAAAATGTGAGAGAGTGTGAGAGAGTGTGAGCGAGAGTGTGAGAGAGTGTGTGAGAGAGTGTGTGAGAGTGTGTGAGAGTGTGTGTGAGAGAGTGTGTGAGAGTGTGTGAAAGAGAGACTGTATGTGTGAGAGAGTGTGAGGGAGAGTGTGTGTGAGCGAGTGTGTGAGAGTGTGTGAGTGAGTGTGTGTGAGAGATTGTGAGAGAGTCTGTGAGAGAGAGAGAGTGTGTGAGAGAGTGTGTGAGAGAGTGTGTGAGAGTGTCCGAGATTGTGTGAGAGAGTGTGAGAGAGTGTGTGAGAGAGTGTGAGAGAGTGTGAGAGAGTGAGAGAGAGAGTGAGAGAGTGTGTGTTAGAGAGTGTGTGAGAGAGTGTGTGAGAGAGTGTGTGAGAGAGTGTGCGAGAGAGTTGTGTGTGAGTGCGTGTGAGAGAGAGTGTATGTGAGGGAGAGTGTGTGTGAGAGAGTGTGAGAGAGAGTGTGTGCGAGAGTGTGTGTGTGAGAGAGTGTGTGAGAGAGTGTGTGTGTGAAAGAGTGTGTGAGAGAGAATGTGTGTGAGAGAGTGTGTGAGAGCGTGTGTGTGAGAGTGAGAGAGTGTGTGTGAGAGAGAGTGTGTGAGAGTGTGTGTGAGAGAGTGTGTGAGAGCGTGTGTGTGAGAGTGAGAGAGTGTGTGTGAGAGAGTGTGTGTGAGAGAGAGGGTGTGAAAGAGTGTGTGTGAGAGAGTGTGTGTGAGAGAGAGTGTGTGAGAGAGTGTGTGTGAGAGAGAGTGTGTGTGAGAGAGTGTGTGAGAGAGTGTGTGTGAGAGAGTGTGTGTGAGAGAATGTGTGTGAGAGAGAGTGTGTGAGAGAGTGTGTGAGAGAGTGAGAGAGAGTGTGTGTGAGAGAGTGAGAGTGTGTGTGTGAGAGCGTGTGAGAGAGAGTGAGAGTGTGTGAGAGAGAGAGTGTGAGAGAGAGAGAGTGTGAGAGAGAGAGTGTGTGAGAGAGTGTGTGTGAGAGAGTGTGTGAGAGAGCGAGTGTGTGACAGAGTGTGTGAGAGATGTGTGAGAGTTTGTGAGAGAGTGTGTGAAAGTGTGTGTGTGAGAGAGTGTGAGAGACTGTGAGAGAGAGTGCAAGAGAGTGTGTGAGAGAGTGTGAGAGAGTGTGAGAGAGAGTGTGAGAGTGTGACAGAGTGTGTGAGAGAGTGTGAGAGATAGTGTGAGAGAGAGTGTGTGTGAGAGAGTGTGTGTGATAGAGAATGTGTGAGAGAGAGAGTGTGTGAGAGAGAGTGTGAGAGAGTGTGTGTGAGAGAATGTGTGTGAGAGAGTGTGTGTGAGAGAGAGAGAGTGTATGAGTGTGTGAGAGACAGTGTGTGAGAGTGTGTGAGAGAGAGAGTGTGAGAGAGAGTGTGTCAGAGAGTGTGTGAGACGGAGTGTGAGAGAGTGTGTGAGAGGGTTAGAGAGAGTGTGTGATAGAGCGTGAGAGAGTGTTAGAGAGTGTGTGAGAGTGAGAGAGAGTGTGAGAGTGTGAGAGAGTGTGAGTGATTGAGAGAGAGTGTGAGAGAGTGTGAGAGAGATTGTGAGAGAGAGTGAGAGAGTGTGAGAGAGAGTGTGTGCGAGAGAGTATGCGTGAGAGAGTGTGAGAGAGAGAGTGTGTGAGAGAGAATGTGTGTGAGACAGTGTGTGAAAGAGTGTGCACAGTGTGCGAGAGAGTGTGTGAGAGTGAGTGTGTGAGAGAGAATGTGTGTGTGATAGTGTGTGAAAGAGTGCGTGAGAGAGTGTGTGGGATACTGTGTGTGAGAGCAAGTTTCAGAGAGAGTGTCTGTGAGAGAGAGCGTCTGTGTGAGAGAGAGTGTGTGAGGGAGAGTGTGTGAGGGAGAGTGTGTGTGAGCGGGTGTGTGAGAGTGTGTGTGAGTGAGAGTGTGTGAGAGATTGTGTGAGAGTGTGTGAGTGAGAGTGTGTGAGAGTGTGTGTGAGAGAGAGTCTGTGAGAGATTGTGAGAGAGTGTGTGAGAGAGAGTGAGTGTGAGAGAGAGTGTGTGAAAGTGTGAGAGAGTTTAAGAGAGTGTGTAAGAGAGTGTGTGAGAGAGTGTGTGAGAGTGTAAGAGATTGTATGAGAGAGTGTGAGAGAGTGTGTGACAGAGTGTGAGAGAGTGAGAGAGAGAGTGTATGTGTGAGAGCGTGTGAAAGAGAGACTGTATGTGTGAGAGTGTATGAGGGAGAGTGTGTGTGAGCGAGTGTGTGAGAGTGTGAGAGAGTGTGTGAGTGAGTGCGTGTGAGAGATTGTGAGAGATTGTGAGAGAGTCTGTGAGAGAGAGAGAGTGTGTGAGAGAGTGTGTGAGAGTGTCCGAGAGTGTGTGAGAGAGTGTGAGAGAGTGAGAGAGAGAGTGTGAGAGAGTGAGAGAGAGAGTGAGATAGTGTGCAAGAGAGTGTGTGAAAGAGTGTGCAAGATAGTGTGTGAGAGAGTGTGTGAGAGAGTGTGTGTGAGTGCGTGTGAGAGAGTGTGTGAGAGAGTGTGAGAGTGTGAGAGAGTGAGAGAGTGTGAGCGAGTGTGTGTGAGAGAGTGTGTGAGAGAGTGCGTGAGAGAGTGTGCGAGAGAGTTGTTTGTGAGTGCGTGTGAGAGAGAGTGTATGGGAGGGAGAGTGTGTGTGAGAGTGTGTGAGAGAGAGTGTGTGCGAGAGTGTGTGTGAGAGAGTGTGTGAGAGAGTGTGGGAGAGAGTGGGAGAGAGAGAGTGTGTGAGAGAGTGTGTGTGAGAGAGTGTGCGAGAGTGTGTGCTAGAGAATGTGTGAGAGAGAGAGTGTGTGAGAGAGAGAGTGTGTGAGAGAGATAGTCTGTGAGAGAGAGAGTGTATGAGTGTGTGAGAGACAGAGTGTGAGAGAGAGTGTGAGAGAGAGAGTGTGTGAGAGTGTGTGAGAGAGAGAGTGTGAGAGAGAGAGTGTTTGAGAGAGTGTGTGAGAGACAGTGTGTGAGAGAGTGTGTGAGAGGGTGAGAGAGTGTGTGGGAGAGTGTGGGAGAGTGTGAGAGAGTGTGTGAGAGAGTGTGTGAGAGAGTGTGAGTGAGTGTGAGAGAGTGTTAGAGAGAGAGTGAGAGAGAGTGAGAGAGAGTGAGAGAGTGTGAGAGAGAGTGTGTGCGAGAGAGTATGCGTGAGAGAGTGTGAGAGAGTGTGTGAGAGAGAATGTGTGTGAGACAGTGTGTGAAAGAGTGTGTGACAGTGTGCGAGAGAGTGTGTGAGAGTGAGTGTGTGAGAGAGAATGTGTGTGAGACAGTGTGTGAAAGAGTGCGTGAGAGAGTGTGTGGGATAATGTGTGTGAGAGCAAGTTTCAGAGAGAGTGTCTGTGAGAGAGAGCGTATGTGTGAGAGAGAGTGTGTGTGAGAGTGTGTGTGAGTGAGAGTGTGTGAGATATTGTGAGAGAGTGTGTGAGTGAGAGTGTGTGAGAGTGTGTGTGAGAGAGAGTCTGTGAGAGAATGTGAGAGAGTGTGTGAGAGAGAGTGAGTGTGAGAGAGAGTGTGTGAAAGAGTGTGTGTGTGAGTGTGTGTGAGAGAGAGTGTGTGAGAGAGAGTGTGTGTGAGAGTGTGAGAGAGTGTAAGAGAGTGTGTGAGAGAGTGTGTGAGAGTGTAAGAGATTGTATGAGAGAGTGTGTGACAGAGTGTGAGAGAGTGAGAGAGACAGTGTGTGTGTGAGAGTGTGTGAAAGAGAGACTGTATGTGTGAGAGTGTGTGAGGGAGAGTGTGTGTGAGCGAGTGTGTGAGAGTGTGAGAGTGTGTGTGAGTGAGTGTGTGTGAGAGATTGTGAGAGAGTCTGTGAGAGAGAGAGAGTGTGTGAGAGACAGTGTGTGAGAGTGTGTGAGAGAGAGAGTGTGAGAGAGAGTGTGTCAGAGAGTGTGTGAGACGGAGTGTGAGAGAGTGTGTGAGAGGGTTAGAGAGAGTGTGTGATAGAGCGTGAGAGAGTGTTAGAGAGTGTGTGAGAGTGAGAGAGAGTGTGAGAGTGTGAGAGAGTGTGAGTGATTGAGAGAGAGTGTGAGAGAGTGTGAGAGAGATTGTGAGAGAGAGTGAGAGAGTGTGAGAGAGAGTGTGTGCGAGAGAGTATGCGTGAGAGAGTGTGAGAGAGAGAGTGTGTGAGAGAGAATGTGTGTGAGACAGTGTGTGAAAGAGTGTGCACAGTGTGCGAGAGAGTGTGTGAGAGTGAGTGTGTGAGAGAGAATGTGTGTGTGATAGTGTGTGAAAGAGTGCGTGAGAGAGTGTGTGGGATACTGTGTGTGAGAGCAAGTTTCAGAGAGAGTGTCTGTGAGAGAGAGCGTCTGTGTGAGAGAGAGTGTGTGAGGGAGAGTGTGTGAGGGAGAGTGTGTGTGAGCGGGTGTGTGAGAGTGTGTGTGAGTGAGAGTGTGTGAGAGATTGTGTGAGAGTGTGTGAGTGAGAGTGTGTGAGAGTGTGTGTGAGAGAGAGTCTGTGAGAGATTGTGAGAGAGTGTGTGAGAGAGAGTGAGTGTGAGAGAGAGTGTGTGAAAGTGTGAGAGAGTTTAAGAGAGTGTGTAAGAGAGTGTGTGAGAGAGTGTGTGAGAGTGTAAGAGATTGTATGAGAGAGTGTGAGAGAGTGTGTGACAGAGTGTGAGAGAGTGAGAGAGAGAGTGTATGTGTGAGAGCGTGTGAAAGAGAGACTGTATGTGTGAGAGTGTATGAGGGAGAGTGTGTGTGAGCGAGTGTGTGAGAGTGTGAGAGAGTGTGTGAGTGAGTGCGTGTGAGAGATTGTGAGAGATTGTGAGAGAGTCTGTGAGAGAGAGAGAGTGTGTGAGAGAGTGTGTGAGAGTGTCCGAGAGTGTGTGAGA
>NW_027308115.1:35000-52500 GCF_047496885.1 Scyliorhinus torazame | reverse complement strand
GTGTGTGTGAGAGTGTGTGAGAGAGAGTGTGTGCGAGAGTGTGTGTGAGAGAGTGTGTGAGAGAGTGTGGGAGAGAGTGGGAGAGAGAGAGTGTGTGAGAGAGTGTGTGTGAGAGAGTGTGCGAGAGTGTGTGCTAGAGAATGTGTGAGAGAGAGAGTGTGTGAGAGAGAGAGTGTGTGAGAGAGATAGTCTGTGAGAGAGAGAGTGTATGAGTGTGTGAGAGACAGAGTGTGAGAGAGAGTGTGAGAGAGAGAGTGTGTGAGAGTGTGTGAGAGAGAGAGTGTGAGAGAGAGAGTGTTTGAGAGAGTGTGTGAGAGACAGTGTGTGAGAGAGTGTGTGAGAGGGTGAGAGAGTGTGTGGGAGAGTGTGGGAGAGTGTGAGAGAGTGTGTGAGAGAGTGTGTGAGAGAGTGTGAGTGAGTGTGAGAGAGTGTTAGAGAGAGAGTGAGAGAGAGTGAGAGAGAGTGAGAGAGTGTGAGAGAGAGTGTGTGCGAGAGAGTATGCGTGAGAGAGTGTGAGAGAGTGTGTGAGAGAGAATGTGTGTGAGACAGTGTGTGAAAGAGTGTGTGACAGTGTGCGAGAGAGTGTGTGAGAGTGAGTGTGTGAGAGAGAATGTGTGTGAGACAGTGTGTGAAAGAGTGCGTGAGAGAGTGTGTGGGATAATGTGTGTGAGAGCAAGTTTCAGAGAGAGTGTCTGTGAGAGAGAGCGTATGTGTGAGAGAGAGTGTGTGTGAGAGTGTGTGTGAGTGAGAGTGTGTGAGATATTGTGAGAGAGTGTGTGAGTGAGAGTGTGTGAGAGTGTGTGTGAGAGAGAGTCTGTGAGAGAATGTGAGAGAGTGTGTGAGAGAGAGTGAGTGTGAGAGAGAGTGTGTGAAAGAGTGTGTGTGTGAGTGTGTGTGAGAGAGAGTGTGTGAGAGAGAGTGTGTGTGAGAGTGTGAGAGAGTGTAAGAGAGTGTGTGAGAGAGTGTGTGAGAGTGTAAGAGATTGTATGAGAGAGTGTGTGACAGAGTGTGAGAGAGTGAGAGAGACAGTGTGTGTGTGAGAGTGTGTGAAAGAGAGACTGTATGTGTGAGAGTGTGTGAGGGAGAGTGTGTGTGAGCGAGTGTGTGAGAGTGTGAGAGTGTGTGTGAGTGAGTGTGTGTGAGAGATTGTGAGAGAGTCTGTGAGAGAGAGAGAGTGTGTGAGAGACAGTGTGTGAGAGTGTGTGAGAGAGAGAGTGTGAGAGAGAGTGTGTCAGAGAGTGTGTGAGACGGAGTGTGAGAGAGTGTGTGAGAGGGTTAGAGAGAGTGTGTGATAGAGCGTGAGAGAGTGTTAGAGAGTGTGTGAGAGTGAGAGAGAGTGTGAGAGTGTGAGAGAGTGTGAGTGATTGAGAGAGAGTGTGAGAGAGTGTGAGAGAGATTGTGAGAGAGAGTGAGAGAGTGTGAGAGAGAGTGTGTGCGAGAGAGTATGCGTGAGAGAGTGTGAGAGAGAGAGTGTGTGAGAGAGAATGTGTGTGAGACAGTGTGTGAAAGAGTGTGCACAGTGTGCGAGAGAGTGTGTGAGAGTGAGTGTGTGAGAGAGAATGTGTGTGTGATAGTGTGTGAAAGAGTGCGTGAGAGAGTGTGTGGGATACTGTGTGTGAGAGCAAGTTTCAGAGAGAGTGTCTGTGAGAGAGAGCGTCTGTGTGAGAGAGAGTGTGTGAGGGAGAGTGTGTGAGGGAGAGTGTGTGTGAGCGGGTGTGTGAGAGTGTGTGTGAGTGAGAGTGTGTGAGAGATTGTGTGAGAGTGTGTGAGTGAGAGTGTGTGAGAGTGTGTGTGAGAGAGAGAGTGTGTGCGAGAGAGTGCGAGAGAGTGTGACCGAGTGTTAGAGTCTGAGAGAGTGTGAGAGAGAGTGTGTGTGAGAGAGTGTGCGAGAGAGTGTGCGAGAGAGTGTGCGAGATAGTGTGCGAGAGAGTGTGCGAGAGAGTGTGTGAGAGAGTGTGTGAGAGACAGAGTGTGAGAGAGTGTGTGTGAGTGCGTGTGAGAGAGTGTGTGAGAGAGTGTGTGAGAGAGTGTGAGATAGTGAGCGAGTGTGTGAGAGAGAGTGTGTGAGAGTGTGAGAGAGTGTGTGAGAGTGTGAGAGAGTGTGTGAGAGAGTGTGTGAGAGTGTAAGAGAGTGTGTGAGAGATTGTGAGAGAGTGTGTGAGAGAGTGTGTGAGAAAATGTGAGAGAGTGTGAGAGAGTGTGAGCGAGAGTGTGAGAGTGTGTGAGAGAGTGTGTGAGAGTGTGTGAGAGTGTGTGTGAGAGAGTGTGTGAGAGTGTGTGCGAGAGTTAGAGAGTGTGTGTGAGAGAGTGTGTGAGAGAGTGTGCAAGATAGTGTGCGAGAGAGTGTGCGAGAGAGTGTGTGAGAGAGTGTGTGAGAGAGTGTGTGAGAGAGTGTGCGAGAGAGTGTGTGTGAGAGTGTGTTAGAGAGTGTGAGAGTGTGAGCGAGTGTGTGTGAGAGAGTGTTGAGAGAGTGTGTGAGAGAGTGTGCGAGAGAGTGTGTGAGAGAGTGTGCGAGAGAATGTGTGTGAGTGCGTGTGAGAGAGAGTGTATGTGGGGGAGAGGCTGTGTGAGAGATTGTGAGAGAGAGTGTGTGCGAGAGTGTGTGTGAGAGAGAGTGTGAGAGAGTGAGTGTGTGAGAGAGTGTGCGTGAGAGAGTGTGTGAGAGTGTGTGAATGAGAGTGTGAGAGAGAGAGTGTGTGAGAGAGAGAGTGTGTGAGAGAGAGAGTGTGTGAGAGAGATAGTGTGTGAGAGAGAGAGTGTATGAGTGTGTGAGAGACAGTGTGTGAGAGAGAGATTGTGAGAGAGAGAGTGTGTGAGAGAGTGTGTGAGAGAGAGTGTGTGAGTGTGAGAGAGGGTGAGAGAGAGTGTGTGAGAGTGTGAGAGAGTGTGTGAGAGAGAGTGTGTGAGAGAGTGTGTGTGAGAGAGAGTGTGAGTGTGAGAGAGGGTGAGAGAGAGTGTGTGAGAGTGTGAGAGAGTGTGTGAGAGAGAGTGTGTGAGAGAGGGTATGTGAGAGAGGGTGTGTGAGAGAGTGTGTGTGAGAGAGAGTGTGTGAGAGAGTGAGAGAGTGTGTGTGAGTGAGAGTGTGTGAGAGAGTGTGTGTGAGAGAGTGTGTGTGAGAGAGAGTGTGTGAGAGAGAGAGAGAGTGTGTGAGTGAGAGTGTGAGAGAGAGTGTGTGTGAGAGAGTGAGAGAGCGTGTGTGAGAGAGAGTGTGTGAGAGAGAGTGTGTGACAGAGTGTGTGTGAGAGAGTGTGTGTGAGAGAGTGTGTGAGAGAGTGTGTGTGTTTGAGAGTGTGTGAGAGAGAGTGTGTGAGAGAGTGTGTGAGAGCGTGTGTGTGAGAGTGAGAGAGTGTGTGTGAGAGAGAGTGTGTGAGAGAGAGGGTGTGAAAGAGTGTGTGTGAGAGAGTGTGTGTGAGAGAGAGTGTGTGAGAGAGTGTGTGTGAGAGAGAGAGTGTGTGAGAGAGAGTGTGTGAGAGCGTGTGTGAGAGAGTGTGTGTGAGAGAGTGTGTGTGAGAGAATGTGTGTGAGAGAGAGTGTGTGAGAGAGAGAGAGAGTGTGTGAGTGAGAGTGTGAGAGAGAGTGTGTGTGAGAGAGTGAGAGAGCGTGTGTGAGAGAGAGTGTGTGAGAGAGAGTGTGTGACAGAGTGTGTGTGAGAGAGTGTGTGTGAGAGAGTGTGTGAGAGAGTGTGTGTGTGAGAGAGTGTGTGAGAGAGAGTGTGTGTGAGAGAGTGTGTGAGAGCGTGTGTGTGAGAGTGAGAGAGTGTGTGTGAGAGAGAGTGTGTGAGAGAGAGGGTGTGAAAGAGTGTGTGTGAGAGAGTGTGTGTGAGAGAGAGTGTGTGAGAGAGTGTGTGTGAGAGAGAGTGTGTGAGAGAGTGTGTGTGAGAGAGTGTGTGTGAGAGAATGTGTGTGAGAGAGAGTGTGTGAGAGAGTGTGTGAGAGAGTGAGAGAGAGTGTGTGTGAGAGAGTGAGAGTGTGTGTGTGAGAGAGAGTGTGTGAGAGCGTGTGTGAGAGAGTGAGAGAGTGTGTGTGAGAGAGAGTGTGTGAGAGAGAGTGTGTGAGAGAGTGTTTGTGAGAGAGAGTGTGTGAGAGAGAGTGTGTGAGAGAGTGTGTGTGAGAGAGTGTGTGTGAGAGAGAGTGTGTGAGAGAGATTGTGTGAGAGAGTGTGTGAGAGAGTGAGAGAGAGTGTATGAGAGAGTGTGTGTGAGAGAGTGTGTGAGAGGGTGTGTGTGAGAGACTGTGTGTGAGAGAGAGTGTGTGAGAGAGAGTGTGTGAGAGAGAGTGTGTGAGAGTGTGTGTGAGAGAGAGTGTGTGAGAGTGTGAGAGAGAGAGTGTGTGAAAGAGTGTGTGAGAGAGTGTGTGTGAGAGGGAGTGTGAGAGGGAGTGTGAGAGAGAGTGTGTGTGAGAGTGTGAGAGTGTGTGTGAGAGTGTGTGTGAGAGTGTGAGAGAGTGTGTGAGAGAGTGTGAGAGAGTGTTTGATGAGAGAGTGTGAGAGAGTGAGAGAGAGAGTGAGAGAGAGCGTGAGAATGTGAGAGAGTGTGTGATAGAGTGTGTGAGAGAGAGTGTGTGAGAGAGGGTGACAGAGAGTGTGTGTCAGAGAGTGAGTGAGAGCGTGTGAGAGAGTGTGTGAGAGAGTGTGTGAGAGAGAGTGTGTGAGAGAGTGTCTGAGAGTTGTGTGAGAGTTTGTGAGAGAGTGTGTGAAAGTGTGTGTGTGAGAGAGTGTGAGAGACTGTGAGAGAGAGTGCAAGAGAGTGTGTGAGAGAGTGTGAGGGAGTGTGAGAGAGAGTGTGAGAGTGTGAGAGAGAGTGTGAGAGAGTGTGAGAGTGTGATAGAGAGTGTGAGAGAGTGTGAGAGAATGTGTGAGAGAGTGTGAGAGATAGTGTGTGTGAGAGAGTGTGTGTGTGAGATTGTGAGAGAGTGTGTGAGTGTGAGAGTGTGTGCGAGAGAGTGCGAGAGAGTGTGACCGAGTGTTAGAGAGTGTGAGAGAGTGTGCGAGATAGTGTGTGAGAGAGTGTGCGAGAGAGTGTGTGAGAGAGTGTGCGAGAGAGTGTGTGAGAGAGTGTGTGAGAGAGTGTGTGTGAGTGCGTGTGAGAGAGTGTGTGAGAGAGTGAGAGAGTGTGTGAGAGAGAGTGTGTGAGAGTATGAGAGAGTGTGTGAGAGTGTGTGAGAGATTGTGAGAGAGTGTGTGAGAGAGTGTGAGAGAGTGTGTGAGAAAATGTGAGAGAGTGTGAGAGAGTGTGAGCGAGAGTGTGAGAGAGTGTGTGAGAGAGTGTGTGAGAGTGTGTGAGAGTGTGTGTGAGAGAGTGTGTGAGAGTGTGTGAAAGAGAGACTGTATGTGTGAGAGGGTGTGAGGGAGAGTGTGTGTGAGCGAGTGTGTGAGAGTGTGTGAGTGAGTGTGTGTGAGAGATTGTGAGAGAGTCTGTGAGAGAGAGAGAGTGTGTGAGAGAGTGTGTGAGAGAGTGTGTGAGAGTGTCCGAGATTGTGTGAGAGAGTGTGAGAGAGTGTGTGAGAGAGTGTGAGAGAGTGTGAGAGAGTGAGAGAGAGAGTGAGAGAGTGTGTGTTAGAGAGTGTGTGAGAGAGTGTGTGAGAGAGTGTGTGAGAGAGTGTGCGAGAGAGTTGTGTGTGAGTGCGTGTGAGAGAGAGTGTATGTGAGGGAGAGTGTGTGTGAGAGAGTGTGAGAGAGAGTGTGTGCGAGAGTGTGTGTGTGAGAGAGTGTGTGAGAGAGTGTGTGTGTGAAAGAGTGTGTGAGAGAGAATGTGTGTGAGAGAGTGTGTGAGAGCGTGTGTGTGAGAGTGAGAGAGTGTGTGTGAGAGAGAGTGTGTGAGAGTGTGTGTGAGAGAGTGTGTGAGAGCGTGTGTGTGAGAGTGAGAGAGTGTGTGTGAGAGAGTGTGTGTGAGAGAGAGGGTGTGAAAGAGTGTGTGTGAGAGAGTGTGTGTGAGAGAGAGTGTGTGAGAGAGTGTGTGTGAGAGAGAGTGTGTGTGAGAGAGTGTGTGAGAGAGTGTGTGTGAGAGAATGTGTGTGAGAGAGAGTGTGTGAGAGAGTGTGTGAGAGAGTGAGAGAGAGTGTGTGTGAGAGAGTGAGAGTGTGTGTGTGAGAGCGTGTGAGAGAGAGTGAGAGTGTGTGAGAGAGAGAGTGTGAGAGAGAGAGAGTGTGAGAGAGAGAGTGTGTGAGAGAGTGTGTGTGAGAGAGTGTGTGAGAGAGCGAGTGTGTGACAGAGTGTGTGAGAGATGTGTGAGAGTTTGTGAGAGAGTGTGTGAAAGTGTGTGTGTGAGAGAGTGTGAGAGACTGTGAGAGAGAGTGCAAGAGAGTGTGTGAGAGAGTGTGAGAGAGTGTGAGAGAGAGTGTGAGAGTGTGACAGAGTGTGTGAGAGAGTGTGAGAGATAGTGTGAGAGAGAGTGTGTGTGAGAGAGTGTGTGTGATAGAGAATGTGTGAGAGAGAGAGTGTGTGAGAGAGAGTGTGAGAGAGTGTGTGTGAGAGAATGTGTGTGAGAGAGTGTGTGTGAGAGAGAGAGAGTGTATGAGTGTGTGAGAGACAGTGTGTGAGAGTGTGTGAGAGAGAGAGTGTGAGAGAGAGTGTGTCAGAGAGTGTGTGAGACGGAGTGTGAGAGAGTGTGTGAGAGGGTTAGAGAGAGTGTGTGATAGAGCGTGAGAGAGTGTTAGAGAGTGTGTGAGAGTGAGAGAGAGTGTGAGAGTGTGAGAGAGTGTGAGTGATTGAGAGAGAGTGTGAGAGAGTGTGAGAGAGATTGTGAGAGAGAGTGAGAGAGTGTGAGAGAGAGTGTGTGCGAGAGAGTATGCGTGAGAGAGTGTGAGAGAGAGAGTGTGTGAGAGAGAATGTGTGTGAGACAGTGTGTGAAAGAGTGTGCACAGTGTGCGAGAGAGTGTGTGAGAGTGAGTGTGTGAGAGAGAATGTGTGTGTGATAGTGTGTGAAAGAGTGCGTGAGAGAGTGTGTGGGATACTGTGTGTGAGAGCAAGTTTCAGAGAGAGTGTCTGTGAGAGAGAGCGTCTGTGTGAGAGAGAGTGTGTGAGGGAGAGTGTGTGAGGGAGAGTGTGTGTGAGCGGGTGTGTGAGAGTGTGTGTGAGTGAGAGTGTGTGAGAGATTGTGTGAGAGTGTGTGAGTGAGAGTGTGTGAGAGTGTGTGTGAGAGAGAGTCTGTGAGAGATTGTGAGAGAGTGTGTGAGAGAGAGTGAGTGTGAGAGAGAGTGTGTGAAAGTGTGAGAGAGTTTAAGAGAGTGTGTAAGAGAGTGTGTGAGAGAGTGTGTGAGAGTGTAAGAGATTGTATGAGAGAGTGTGAGAGAGTGTGTGACAGAGTGTGAGAGAGTGAGAGAGAGAGTGTATGTGTGAGAGCGTGTGAAAGAGAGACTGTATGTGTGAGAGTGTATGAGGGAGAGTGTGTGTGAGCGAGTGTGTGAGAGTGTGAGAGAGTGTGTGAGTGAGTGCGTGTGAGAGATTGTGAGAGATTGTGAGAGAGTCTGTGAGAGAGAGAGAGTGTGTGAGAGAGTGTGTGAGAGTGTCCGAGAGTGTGTGAGAGAGTGTGAGAGAGTGAGAGAGAGAGTGTGAGAGAGTGAGAGAGAGAGTGAGATAGTGTGCAAGAGAGTGTGTGAAAGAGTGTGCAAGATAGTGTGTGAGAGAGTGTGCGAGAGAGTGTGTGTGAGTGCGTGTGAGAGAGTGTGTGAGAGAGTGTGAGAGTGTGAGAGAGTGAGAGAGTGTGAGCGAGTGTGTGTGAGAGAGTGTGTGAGAGAGTGCGTGAGAGAGTGTGCGAGAGAGTTGTTTGTGAGTGCGTGTGAGAGAGAGTGTATGGGAGGGAGAGTGTGTGTGAGAGTGTGTGAGAGAGAGTGTGTGCGAGAGTGTGTGTGAGAGAGTGTGTGAGAGAGTGTGGGAGAGAGTGGGAGAGAGAGAGTGTGTGAGAGAGTGTGTGTGAGAGAGTGTGCGAGAGTGTGTGCTAGAGAATGTGTGAGAGAGAGAGTGTGTGAGAGAGAGAGTGTGTGAGAGAGATAGTCTGTGAGAGAGAGAGTGTATGAGTGTGTGAGAGACAGAGTGTGAGAGAGAGTGTGAGAGAGAGAGTGTGTGAGAGTGTGTGAGAGAGAGAGTGTGAGAGAGAGAGTGTTTGAGAGAGTGTGTGAGAGACAGTGTGTGAGAGAGTGTGTGAGAGGGTGAGAGAGTGTGTGGGAGAGTGTGGGAGAGTGTGAGAGAGTGTGTGAGAGAGTGTGTGAGAGAGTGTGAGTGAGTGTGAGAGAGTGTTAGAGAGAGAGTGAGAGAGAGTGAGAGAGAGTGAGAGAGTGTGAGAGAGAGTGTGTGCGAGAGAGTATGCGTGAGAGAGTGTGAGAGAGTGTGTGAGAGAGAATGTGTGTGAGACAGTGTGTGAAAGAGTGTGTGACAGTGTGCGAGAGAGTGTGTGAGAGTGAGTGTGTGAGAGAGAATGTGTGTGAGACAGTGTGTGAAAGAGTGCGTGAGAGAGTGTGTGGGATAATGTGTGTGAGAGCAAGTTTCAGAGAGAGTGTCTGTGAGAGAGAGCGTATGTGTGAGAGAGAGTGTGTGTGAGAGTGTGTGTGAGTGAGAGTGTGTGAGATATTGTGAGAGAGTGTGTGAGTGAGAGTGTGTGAGAGTGTGTGTGAGAGAGAGTCTGTGAGAGAATGTGAGAGAGTGTGTGAGAGAGAGTGAGTGTGAGAGAGAGTGTGTGAAAGAGTGTGTGTGTGAGTGTGTGTGAGAGAGAGTGTGTGAGAGAGAGTGTGTGTGAGAGTGTGAGAGAGTGTAAGAGAGTGTGTGAGAGAGTGTGTGAGAGTGTAAGAGATTGTATGAGAGAGTGTGTGACAGAGTGTGAGAGAGTGAGAGAGACAGTGTGTGTGTGAGAGTGTGTGAAAGAGAGACTGTATGTGTGAGAGTGTGTGAGGGAGAGTGTGTGTGAGCGAGTGTGTGAGAGTGTGAGAGTGTGTGTGAGTGAGTGTGTGTGAGAGATTGTGAGAGAGTCTGTGAGAGAGAGAGAGTGTGTGAGAGACAGTGTGTGAGAGTGTGTGAGAGAGAGAGTGTGAGAGAGAGTGTGTCAGAGAGTGTGTGAGACGGAGTGTGAGAGAGTGTGTGAGAGGGTTAGAGAGAGTGTGTGATAGAGCGTGAGAGAGTGTTAGAGAGTGTGTGAGAGTGAGAGAGAGTGTGAGAGTGTGAGAGAGTGTGAGTGATTGAGAGAGAGTGTGAGAGAGTGTGAGAGAGATTGTGAGAGAGAGTGAGAGAGTGTGAGAGAGAGTGTGTGCGAGAGAGTATGCGTGAGAGAGTGTGAGAGAGAGAGTGTGTGAGAGAGAATGTGTGTGAGACAGTGTGTGAAAGAGTGTGCACAGTGTGCGAGAGAGTGTGTGAGAGTGAGTGTGTGAGAGAGAATGTGTGTGTGATAGTGTGTGAAAGAGTGCGTGAGAGAGTGTGTGGGATACTGTGTGTGAGAGCAAGTTTCAGAGAGAGTGTCTGTGAGAGAGAGCGTCTGTGTGAGAGAGAGTGTGTGAGGGAGAGTGTGTGAGGGAGAGTGTGTGTGAGCGGGTGTGTGAGAGTGTGTGTGAGTGAGAGTGTGTGAGAGATTGTGTGAGAGTGTGTGAGTGAGAGTGTGTGAGAGTGTGTGTGAGAGAGAGTCTGTGAGAGATTGTGAGAGAGTGTGTGAGAGAGAGTGAGTGTGAGAGAGAGTGTGTGAAAGTGTGAGAGAGTTTAAGAGAGTGTGTAAGAGAGTGTGTGAGAGAGTGTGTGAGAGTGTAAGAGATTGTATGAGAGAGTGTGAGAGAGTGTGTGACAGAGTGTGAGAGAGTGAGAGAGAGAGTGTATGTGTGAGCGTGTGAAAGAGAGACTGTATGTGTGAGAGTGTATGAGGGAGAGTGTGTGTGAGCGAGTGTGTGAGAGTGTGAGAGAGTGTGTGAGTGAGTGCGTGTGAGAGATTGTGAGAGATTGTGAGAGAGTCTGTGAGAGAGAGAGAGTGTGTGAGAGAGTGTGTGAGAGTGTCCGAGAGTGTGTGAGAGAGTGTGAGAGAGTGAGAGAGAGAGTGTGAGAGAGTGAGAGAGAGAGTGAGATAGTGTGCAAGAGAGTGTGTGAAAGAGTGTGCAAGATAGTGTGTGAGAGAGTGTGCGAGAGAGTGTGTGTGAGTGCGTGTGAGAGAGTGTGTGAGAGAGTGTGAGAGTGTGAGAGAGTGAGAGTGTGAGCGAGTGTGTGTGAGAGAGTGTGTGAGAGAGTGCGTGAGAGAGTGTGCGAGAGAGTTGTTTGTGAGTGCGTGTGAGAGAGAGTGTATGGGAGGGAGAGTGTGTGTGAGAGTGTGTGAGAGAGAGTGTGTGCGAGAGTGTGTGTGAGAGAGTGTGTGAGAGAGTGTGGGAGAGAGTGGGAGAGAGAGAGTGTGTGAGAGAGTGTGTGTGAGAGAGTGTGCGAGAGTGTGTGCTAGAGAATGTGTGAGAGAGAGAGTGTGTGAGAGAGAGAGTGTGTGAGAGAGATAGTCTGTGAGAGAGAGAGTGTATGAGTGTGTGAGAGACAGAGTGTGAGAGAGAGTGTGAGAGAGAGAGTGTGTGAGAGTGTGTGAGAGAGAGAGTGTGAGAGAGAGAGTGTTTGAGAGAGTGTGTGAGAGACAGTGTGTGAGAGAGTGTGTGAGAGGGTGAGAGAGTGTGTGGGAGAGTGTGGGAGAGTGTGAGAGAGTGTGTGAGAGAGTGTGTGAGAGAGTGTGAGTGAGTGTGAGAGAGTGTTAGAGAGAGAGTGAGAGAGAGTGAGAGAGAGTGAGAGAGTGTGAGAGAGAGTGTGTGCGAGAGAGTATGCGTGAGAGAGTGTGAGAGAGTGTGTGAGAGAGAATGTGTGTGAGACAGTGTGTGAAAGAGTGTGTGACAGTGTGCGAGAGAGTGTGTGAGAGTGAGTGTGTGAGAGAGAATGTGTGTGAGACAGTGTGTGAAAGAGTGCGTGAGAGAGTGTGTGGGATAATGTGTGTGAGAGCAAGTTTCAGAGAGAGTGTCTGTGAGAGAGAGCGTATGTGTGAGAGAGAGTGTGTGTGAGAGTGTGTGTGAGTGAGAGTGTGTGAGATATTGTGAGAGAGTGTGTGAGTGAGAGTGTGTGAGAGTGTGTGTGAGAGAGAGTCTGTGAGAGAATGTGAGAGAGTGTGTGAGAGAGAGTGAGTGTGAGAGAGAGTGTGTGAAAGAGTGTGTGTGTGAGTGTGTGTGAGAGAGAGTGTGTGAGAGAGAGTGTGTGTGAGAGTGTGAGAGAGTGTAAGAGAGTGTGTGAGAGAGTGTGTGAGAGTGTAAGAGATTGTATGAGAGAGTGTGTGACAGAGTGTGAGAGAGTGAGAGAGACAGTGTGTGTGTGAGAGTGTGTGAAAGAGAGACTGTATGTGTGAGAGTGTGTGAGGGAGAGTGTGTGTGAGCGAGTGTGTGAGAGTGTGAGAGTGTGTGTGAGTGAGTGTGTGTGAGAGATTGTGAGAGAGTCTGTGAGAGAGAGAGAGTGTGTGAGAGAGTGTGTGAGAGAGTGTGTGAGAGAGTGTGTGAGAGTGTCCGAGAGTGTGTGAGAGAGTGTGAGAGAGTGTGTGAGAGAGTGTGAGAGAGAGAGTGAGAGAGAGCGTGAGAATGTGAGAGAGTGTGTGAGAGATATGTGAGAGATGTGTGAGAGATAGTGTGTGAGAGAGCGAGTGTGTGAGAGAGTGTGTGAGAGTTGTGTGAGAGAGAGTGTGTGTGAGAGTGTGTGTGAGAGAGTGTGGGAGAGAGTGTGAGAGAGAGAGAGAGTGTGAGAGAGAGTGTGTGAGAGAGTGTGTGAGAGTGTGTGCTAGAGAATGTGTGTGAGAGAGAGTGTGTGAGAGAGTGTGTGTGAGAGAGTGTGAGAGTGTGTGAGAGTGTGTGAGAGTGTGTGAGAGAGAGTGTGTGAGAGAGTGTGTGAGAGGGTGAGAGAGAGTGTGTGAGAGAGTGTGAGAGAGTGTGTGAGAGTGTGAGAGAGAGTGTGAGAGAGTGTGTGAGAGAGTGTGAGAGAGAGTGTGCGTGAGAGAGTGTGAGAGGGAGAGTGTGTGAGAGAGAATGTGTGTGAGACAGTGTGCGAGAGAGTGTGAGTGAGTGTGTGTGAGAGATTGTGAGAGAGTCTGTGAGAGAGAGAGAGTGTGTGAGAGACTGTGTGAGAGAGAGTGTGTGAGAGTGTCCGAGAGTGTGTGAGAGTGTGTGAGAGAGTGTGTGAGAGAGTGTGAGAGAGTGAGAGAGAGAGTGAGAGAGAGAGTGAGAATGTGAGAGAGTGTGTGAGAGATGTGTGAGAGTGTGTGAGAGAGGGTGACAGAGAGTGTGTGTGAGAGAGTGTGTGAGAGAGAGTGTGTGAGAGAGCGAGTGTGTGAGAGAGTGTGTGAGAGTTGTGTGAGAGTTTGTGAGAGAGTGTGTGAAAGTGTGTGTGTGAGAGAGTGTGAGAGACTGTGAGAGAGAGTGTGAGAGAGTGTGTGAGAGAGCGTGAGAGAGTATGAGAGAGAGTGTGAGAGAGTGTGAGAGAGTGTGTGAGAGAGTGTGAGAGATAGTGTGAGAGAGAGTGTGTGTGAGAGAGTGTGTGTGTGAGATTGTGAGAGAGTGCGAAAGAAGTTGTGTGAGAGAGAGTGTGTGAGTGTGAGAGTGTGTGCGAGAGTGTGCGATAGAGTGTGACCGAGTGTTAGAGAGTGAGAGAGTGTGTGAGAGAGTGTGAGATTGTGTGTGAGAGAGGGTGTGTGTGTGAGAGAGAGAGTGTATGAGTGTGTGAGTGAGTGTGTGTGAGAGTGTGTAAGAGAGAGAGTGTGAGAGAGAGAGTGTGTCAGAGAGTGTGTGAGAGGGAGTGTGAGAGAGTGTGTGAAAGGGTTAGAGAGAGTGTGTGAGAGAGTGTGAGAGAGTGTGTGAGATTGTGAGAGAGAGTGTGAGAGAGTGTGTGAGAGAGTGTGAGTGATTGAGAGAGAGTGTGAGAGAGTGTGAGAGAGAGTGTGAGAGAGAGTGAGAGAGTGTGAGAGAGAGTGTGCGAGAGAGTATGCGTGAGAGAGTGTGAGAGAGACAGTGTGTGAGAGAGAATGTGTGTGAGACAGTGTGTGACAGTGTGCGAGAGAGTGTGTGAGAGTGAGTGTGTGAGAGAGAATGTGTGTGAGAGCAAGTTTCAGAGAGAGTGTCGGTGAGAGAGAGCGTATGTGTGAGAGAGAGTGTGTGAGGGAGAGTGTGTGAGGGAGAGTGTGTGTGAGCGAGTGTGTGAGAGTGTGTGTGAGTGAGAGTGTGTGAGAGATTGTGAGAGAGTGTGTGAGTGAGCGTGTGTGAGAGTGTGTGTGAGAGAGAGTCTGTGAGAGATTGTGAGAGAGTTTGTGAGAGAGAGTGAGTGTGAGAGAGAGTGTGTGAAAGAGTGTGTGTGTGAGAGAGAGAGTGTGAGAGAGAGTGTGTGTGAGAGTGTGAGAGAGTTTAAGAGAGTGTGTGAGAGAGTGTGTGAGAGTGTATAAGAGAGTGTGAGAGAGTGAGAGAGAGAGTGTATGTGTGAGAGTGTGAGAGAGAGAGAGTGTGAGGGAGAGTGTGTGAGCGAGTGTGTAAGAGTGTGAGAGAGTGTGAGTGAGTGTGTGTGAGAGATTGTGAGAAGTCTGTGAGAGAGAGAGTGTGTGAGAGAGTGTGTGAGAGAGTGTGTGAAAGTGTCCGAGAGTGTGTGGGAGAGTGTGAGAGATTGTGTGAGAGAGTGTGAGAGAGTGTGAGAGAGTGTGAGTGATTGAGAGAGAGTGTGAGAGAGTGTGAGAGAGATTGTGAGAGAGAGTGAGAGAGTGTGAGAGAGAGTGTGTGCGAGAGAGTATGCGTGAGAGAGTGTGAGAGAGAGAGTGTGTGAGAGAGAATGTGTGTGAGACAGTGTGTGAAAGAGTGTGGACAGTGTGCGAGAGAGTGTGTGAGAGTGAGTGTGTGAGAGAGAATGTGTGTGTGATAGTGTGTGAAAGAGTGCGTGAGAGAGTGTGTGGGATACTGTGTGTGAGAGCAAGTTTCAGAGAGAGTGTCTGTGAGAGAGAGCGTCTGTGTGAGAGAGAGTGTGTGAGGGAGAGTGTGTGAGGGAGAGTGTGTGTGAGCGGGTGTGTGAGAGTGTGTGTGAGTGAGAGTGTGTGAGAGATTGTGTGAGAGTGTGTGAGTGAGAGTGTGTGAGAGTGTGTGTGAGAGAGAGTCTGTGAGAGATTGTGAGAGAGTGTGTGAGAGAGAGTGAGTGTGAGAGAGAATGTGTGAAAGTGTGAGAGAGTTTAAGAGAGTGTGTAAGAGAGTGTGTGAGAGAGTGTGTGAGAGTGTAAGAGATTGTATGAGAGAGTGTGAGAGAGTGTGTGACAGAGTGTGAGAGAGTGAGAGAGAGAGTGTATGTGTGAGAGCGTGTGAAAGAGAGACTGTATGTGTGAGAGTGTATGAGGGAGAGTGTGTGTGAGCGAGTGTGTGAGAGTGTGAGAGAGTGTGTGAGTGAGTGTGTGTGAGAGATTGTGAGAGATTGTGAGAGAGTCTGTGAGAGAGAGAGAGTGTGTGAGAGAGTGTGTGAGAGTGTCCGAGAGTGTGTGAGAGAGTGTGAGAGAGTGAGAGAGAGAGTGTGAGAGAGTGAGAGAGAGAGTGAGATAGTGTGCAAGAGAGTGTGTGAAAGAGTGTGCAAGATAGTGTGTGAGAGAGTGTGCGAGAGAGTGTGTGTGAGTGCGTGTGAGAGAGTATGTGAGAGAGTGTGAGAGTGTGAGAGAGTGAGAGAGTGTGAGCGAGTGTGTGTGAGAGAGTGTGTGAGAGAGTGCGTGAGAGAGTGTGCGAGAGAGTGTGCGAGAGAGTTGTTTGTGAGTGCGTGTGAGAGAGAGTGTATGGGAGGGAGAGTGTGTGTGAGAGTGTGTGAGAGAGAGTGTGTGCGAGAGTGTGTGTGAGAGATTGTGTGAGAGAGTGTGGGAGAGAGTGGGAGAGAGAGAGTGTGTGAGAGAGTGTGTGTGAGAGAGTGTGCGAGAGTGTGTGCTAGAGAATGTGTGAGAGAGAGAGTGTGTGAGAGAGAGAGTGTGTGAGAGAGATAGTCTGTGAGAGAGAGAGTGTATGAGTGTGTGAGAGACAGAGTGTGAGAGAGAGAGTGTGAGAGAGAGAGTGTGTGAGAGTGTGTGAGAGAGAGAGTGTGAGAGAGAGAGTGTTTGAGAGAGTGTGTGAGAGACAGTGTGTGAGAGAGTGTGTGAGAGGGTGAGAGAGTGTGTGGGAGAGTGTGGGAGAGTGTGAGAGAGTGTGTGAGAGAGTGTGTGAGAGAGTGTGAGTGAGTGTGAGAGAGTGTTAGAGAGAGTGTGAGAGAGAGTGAGAGAGAGTGAGAGAGTGTGAGAGAGAGTGTGTGCGAGAGAGTATGCGTGAGAGAGTGTGAGAGAGTGTGTGAGAGAGAATGTGTGTGAGACAGTGTGTGAAAGAGTGTGTGACAGTGTGCGAGAGAGTGTGTGAGAGTGAGTGTGTGAGAGAGAATGTGTGTGAGACAGTGTGTGAAAGAGTGCGTGAGAGAGTGTGTGGGATAATGTGTGTGAGAGCAAGTTTCAGAGAGAGTGTCTGTGAGAGAGAGCGTATGTGTGAGAGAGAGTGTGTGTGAGAGTGTGTGTGAGTGAGAGTGTGTGAGATATTGTGAGAGAGTGTGTGAGTGAGAGTGTGTGAGAGAGAGTCTGTGAGAGATTGTGAGAGAGTGTGTGAGAGAGAGTGAGTGTGAGAGAGAGTGTGTGAAAGAGTGTGTGTGTGAGTGTGTGTGAGAGAGAGTGTGTGAGAGAGAGTGTGTGTGAGAGTGTGAGAGAGTGTAAGAGAGTGTGTGAGAGAGTGTGTGAGAGTGTAAGAGATTGTATGAGAGAGTGTGAGAGAGTGTGTGACAGAGTGTGAGAGAGTGAGAGAGACAGTGTGTGTGTGAGAGTGTGTGAAAGAGAGACTGTATGTGTGAGAGTGTGTGAGGGAGAGTGTGTGTGAGCGAGTGTGTGAGAGTGTGAGAGTGTGTGTGAGTGAGTGTGTGTGTGAGATTGTGAGAGAGTCTGTGAGAGAGAGAGAGTGTGTGAGAGAGTGTGTGAGAGAGTGTGTGAGAGTGTCCGAGAGTGTGTGAGAGAGTGTGAGAGAGTGTGTGAGAGAGTGTGAGAGAGAGAGTGAGAGAGAGCGTGAGAATGTGAGAGAGTGTGAGAGATATGTGAGAGATGTGTGAGAGATAGTGTGTGAGAGAGCGAGTGTGTGAGAGAGTGTGTGAGAGTTGTGTGAGAGTTTGTGAGAGAGAGTGTGTGTGAGAGTGTGTGTGAGAGAGTGTGGGAGAGAGTGTGAGAGAGAGAGAGAGTGTGAGAGAGAGTGTGTGAGAGAGTGTGTGAGAGTGTGTGCTAGAGAATGTGTGTGAGAGAGAGTGTGTGAGAGAGTGTGTGTGAGAGAGTGTGAGAGTGTGTGAGATTGTGTGAGAGTGTGTGAGAGAGAGTGTGTGAGAGAGTGTGTGAGAGGGTGAGAGAGAGTGTGTGAGAGAGTGTGAGAGAGTGTGTGAGAGTGTGAGAGAGAGTGTGAGAGAGTGTGTGAGAGAGTGTGAGTGAGTGTGAGAGAGTGTGAGAGAGGGTGTGCGTGAGAGAGTGTGAGAGGGAGAGTGTGTGAGAGATAATGTGTGTGAGACAGTGTGCGAGAGAGTGTGAGTGAGTGTGTGTGAGAGATTGTGAGAGAGTCTGTGAGAGAGAGAGAGTGTGTGAGAGACTGTGTGAGAGAGAGTGTGTGAGAGTGTCCGAGAGTGTGTGAGAGTGTGTGAGAGAGTGTGTGAGAGAGTGTGAGAGAGTGAGAGAGAGAGTGAGAGAGAGAGTGAGAATGTGAGAGAGTGTGTGAGAGATGTGTGAGAGTGTGTGAGAGAGGGTGACAGAGAGTGTGTGTGAGAGAGTGTGTGAGAGAGAGTGTGTGAGAGAGCGAGTGTGTGAGAGAGTGTGTGAGAGTTGTGTGAGAGTTTGTGAGAGAGTGTGTGAAAGTGTGTGTGTGAGAGAGTGTGAGAGACTGTGAGAGAGAGTGTGAGAGAGTGTGTGAGAGAGCGTGAGAGAGTATGAGAGAGAGTGTGAGAGAGTGTGAGAGAGTGTGTGAGAGAGTGTGAGAGATAGTGTGAGAGAGAGTGTGTGTGAGAGAGTGTGTGTGTGAGATTGTGAGAGAGTGCGAAAGAAGTTGTGTGAGAGAGAGTGTGTGAGTGTGAGAGTGTGTGCGAGAGTGTGCGATAGAGTGTGACCGAGTGTTAGAGAGTGAGAGAGTGTGTGAGAGAGTGTGAGATTGTGTGTGAGAGAGGGTGTGTGTGTGAGAGAGAGAGTGTATGAGTGTGTGAGTGAGTGTGTGTGAGAGTGTGTAAGAGAGAGAGTGTGAGAGAGAGAGTGTGTCAGAGAGTGTGTGAGAGGGAGTGTGAGAGAGTGTGTGAAAGGGTTAGAGAGAGTGTGTGAGAGAGTGTGAGAGAGTGTGTGAGAGTGTGAGAGAGAGTGTGAGAGAGTGTGTGAGAGAGTGTGAGTGATTGAGAGAGAGTGTGAGAGAGTGTGAGAGAGAGTGTGAGAGAGAGTGAGAGAGTGTGAGAGAGAGTGTGCGAGAGAGTATGCGTGAGAGAGTGTGAGAGAGAGAGTGTG
>NW_027308115.1:27500-30000 GCF_047496885.1 Scyliorhinus torazame | reverse complement strand
GAGTGTGTGTGAGAGAGTGTGTGAGAGAGTGTGAGAGATAGTGTGAGAGAGAGTGTGTGAGAGGGTTTGCGTGTGAGATTGTGAGAGAGAGTGTGTGTGAGAGTGTGAGAGAGTGTGAGAGAGTGTGTGAGAGTGTGAGAGAGAGTGTGAGAGAGTGTGTGAGAGAGTGTGAGTGATTGAGAGAAAGTGTGAGAGAGAGTGTGAGAGAGAGTGAGAGAGAGTGAGAGAGTGTGAGAGAGAGTGTGTGCGAGAGAGTATGCGTGAGAGAGTGTGAGAGAGAGAGTGTGTGAGAGAGAATGTGTTTGAGACAGTGTGTGAAAGAGTGTGTGAGAGAGAGAGTGAGAGAGAGTGTGAGAGAGAGTGTGAGAGAGTGTGTGAGAGGGAGTGTGAGAGAGTGTGTGAGAGGGTGAGAGAGAGTGTGTGAGAGAGCGTGAGAGAGTGTGAGAGAGTGTGTGAGAGTGTGAGAGAGAGTGTGAGAGAGTGTGTGAGAGAGTGTGAGTGATTGAGAGAAAGTGTGAGAGAGTGTGAGAGAGAGTGTGAGAGAGAGTGAGAGAGAGTGAGAGAGTGTGAGAGAGAGTGTGTGTGAGAGTGTGAGAGAGTGTTGGAGAGTGTATGTGAGAGTGTGTGAGAGTGTCAGAGTGTAAGAGAGTTTATGAGAGAGTGTGTGACAGAGTGTGCGATAGTGAGAGAGAGAGTGTATGTGTGAGAGTGTGTGAAAGAGAGACTGTATGTGTGAGAGAGTGTGTGAGAGAGTGTCTGAGAGATTGTGTGTGAGAGTGTATGTGAGGGAGAGTGTGTGAGAGATTGTGTGTGAGAGAGTGTGTGAGAGAGAGTGTGCGAGAGAGTGTGTGGGATGATGTGTGTGAGAGCAAGTTTCAGAGAGAGTGTCTGTGAGAGAGAGACTCTATGTGTGAGAGAGAGTGTGTGAGGGAGAGTGTGAGAGAGTGTGTGAGAGAGTGTGTGACAGAGAGAGAGTGTGTGAGAGAGTGTGAGAGTGTGTGTGAGAGAGAGTGTGTGAGAGTGTGTGTGAGAGAGAGTGTGTGAGAGTTTGTGAGAGAGTGTGTGAGAGAGAGTGAGTGTGAGAGAGAGTGTGTGAGAGAGTGTGTGTGTGAGTGTGTGTGAGAGAGAGTGTGAGAGAGAGTGTGTGTGAGAGAGTGTGTGTGAGAGAGTGTGTGAGAGAGCGAGTGTGTGAGAGAGTGTGTGAGAGTGTGTGAGAGTGTGTGAGAGAGAGTGTGAGAGAGTGAGAGAGAGAGTGAGAATGTGAGAGAGTGTGTGAGAGATGTGTGAGAGTGTGTGAGAGAGGGTGACAGAGAGTGTGTGTGAGAGTGTGTGTGAGAGCGTGTGAGAGTGTGTGTGAGAGAGTGTGTGTGAAATAGTGTGTGAGAGAGCGAGTGTGTGAGAGAGTGTGTGAGAGATGTGTGAGGGTTTGTGAGAGAGTGTGTGAAAGTGTGTGTGTGAGAGAGTGTGAGAGACTGTGAGAGAGAGTGCGAGAGAGTGTGTGAGAGAGCGTGAGAGAGTGTGAGAGAGAGTGTGAGAGTGTGTGAGAGTGTGTGAGAGACTGTGAGAGATAGTGTGAGAGAGAGTGTGTGTGAGAGAGTGTGTGTGTGAGATTGTGAAAGAGTGCGAAAGAAGTTGTGTGAGAGAGAGTGTGTGAGTGTGAGAGTGTGTGCAAGAGTGTGAGATTGTGTGTGAGAGAGTGAGAGGGTGTGTGAGAGTGTGTGATAGAGAATGTGTGAGAGAGAGAGTGTGTGAGAGAGAGTGTGAGAGAGTGTGTGTGAGAGAGAGAGAGTGTATGAGTGTGTGAGAGACAGTGTGTGAGAGTGTGTGAGAGAGAGAGTGTGAGAGAGAGAGTGTGTCAGTGAGTGTGTGAGAGGGAGTGTGAGAGAGTGTGTGAGAGGGTTAGAGAGAGTGTGTGAGAGAGCGTGAGAGAGTGTGAGTGATTGAGAGAGAGTGTGAGAGAGTGTGAGAGAGAGTGTGAGAGAGAGTGAGAGAGTGTGAGAGAGAGTGTGTGCGAGAGAGTATGCGTGAGAGAGTGTGAGAGAGAGAGTGTGTGAGAGAGAATGTGTGATAGACAGTGTGTGAAAGTGTGTGTGACAGTGTGCGAGAGAGTGTGTGAGAGTGAGTGTGTGAGAGAGAATGTGTGTGAGATAGTGTTTGAAAGAGTGCGTGGGAGAGTGTGTGGGATAATGTGTGTGATAGCAAGTTTCAGAGAGAGTGTCTGTGAGAGAGAGCGTCTGTGTGAGAGAGAGTGTGTGAGGGAGAGTGTGTGAGGGAGAGTGTGTGTGAGCGAGTGTGTGAGAGTGTGTGTGAGTGAGAGTGTGTGAGAGATTGTGTGAGAGTGTGTGAGTAAGAGTGTGTGAGAGTGTGTGTGAGAGAGAATCTGTGAGAGATTGTGAGAGAGTGTGTGAGAGAGAGTGAGTGTGAGAGAGAGTGTGTGAAAGTGTGAGAGAGTTTAAGAGAGTGTGTAAGAGAGTGTGTGAGAGAGTGTGTGAGAGTGTAA
>NW_027308115.1:17500-25000 GCF_047496885.1 Scyliorhinus torazame | reverse complement strand
TGAGAGGGAGTGTGAGAGAGTGTGTGAGAGGGTTAGAGAGAGTGTGTGAGAGAGCGTGAGAGAGTGTGAGTGATTGAGAGAGAGTGTGAGAGAGTGTGAGAGAGAGTGTGAGAGAGAGTGAGAGAGTGTGAGAGAGAGTGTGTGCGAGAGAGTATGCGTGAGAGAGTGTGAGAGAGAGAGTGTGTGAGAGAGAATGTGTGATAGACAGTGTGTGAAAGTGTGTGTGACAGTGTGCGAGAGAGTGTGTGAGAGTGAGTGTGTGAGAGAGAATGTGTGTGAGATAGTGTGTGAAAGAGTGCGTGAGAGAGTGTGTGGGATACTGTGTGTGATAGCAAGTTTCAGAGAGAGTCACTGTGAGAGAGAGCGTCTGTGTGAGAGAGAGTGTGTGAGGGAGAGTGTGTGAGGGAGAGTGTGTGTGAGCGAGTGTGTGAGAGTGTGTGTGAGTGAGAGTGTGTGAGAGATTGTGTGAGAGTGTGTGAGTAAGAGTGTGTGAGAGTGTGTGTGAGAGAGAATCTGTGAGAGATTGTGAGAGAGTGTGTGAGAGAGAGTGAGTGTGAGAGAGAGTGTGTGAAAGTGTGAGAGAGTTTAAGAGAGTGTGTAAGAGAGTGTGTGAGAGAGTGTGTGAGAGTGTAAGAGATTGTATGAGAGAGTGTGAGAGAGTGTGTGACAGAGTGTGAGAGAGTGAGAGAGAGAGTGTATGTGTGAGAGCGTGTGAAAGAGAGACTGTATGTGTGAGAGTGTATGAGGGAGAGTGTGTGTGAGCGAGTGTGTGAGAGTGTGAGAGAGTGTGTGAGTGAGTGTGTGTGAGAGATTGTGAGAGAGTCTGTGAGAGAGAGAGAGTGTGTGAGAGAGTGTGTGAGAGTGTCCGAGAGTGTGTGAGAGAGTGTGAGAGAGTGAGAGAGAGAGTGTGAGAGAGTGAGAGAGAGAGTGAGAGAGTGTGTGTGAGAGAGTGTGTGAGAGAGTGTGCGAGATAGTGTGTGAGAGAGTGTGCAAGAGAGTGTGTGAAAGAGTGTTCAAGAGAGTGTGTGAGAGAGTGTGCGAGAGAGTGTGTGTGAGTGCGTGTGAGAGAGTGTGTGAGAGAGTGTGAGAGTGTGAGAGAGTGAGAGAGTGTGAGCGAGTGTGTGTGAGAGAGTGTGTGAGAGAGTGCGTGAGAGAGTGTGCGAGAGAGTGTGCGAGAGAGTTGTGTGTGAGTGCGTGTGAGAGAGATTGTATGTGAGGGAGAGTGTGTGTGAGAGAGTGTGAGAGAGAGTGTGTGCGAGAGTGTGTGAGAGAGTGTGTGAGAGAGTGTGGGAGAGAGTGGGAGAGAGAGAGTGTGTGAGAGAGTGTGTGTGAGAGAGTGTGCGAGAGTGTGTGCTAGAGAATGTGTGAGAGAGAGAGTGTGTGAGAGAGAGAGTGTGTGAGAGAGATAGTCTGTGAGAGAGAGAGTGTATGAGTGTGTGAGAGACAGAGTGTGAGAGAGAGAGTGTGAGAGAGAGAGTGTGTGAGAGTGTGCGAGAGAGAGAGTGTGAGAGAGAGAGTGTTTGAGAGAGTGTGTGAGAGACAGTGTGTGAGAGAGTGTGTGAGAGGGTGAGAGAGTGTGTGGGAGAGTGTGAGAGAGTGTGTGAGAGTGTGAGAGAGTGTGTGAGAGAGTGTGTGAGAGAGTGTGAGTGAGTGTGAGAGAATGTTAGAGTGAGTGTGAGAGAGAGTGAGAGAGAGTGAGAGAGTGTGAGAGAGAGTGTGTGCGAGAGAGTATGCGTGAGAGAGTGAGAGAGAGAGTGTGTGAGAGAGAATGTGTGTGAGACAGTGTGTGAACGAGTGTGTGACAGTGTGCGAGAGAGTGTGTGAGAGTGAGTGTGTGAGAGAGAATGTGTGTGAGACAGTGTGTGAAAGAGTGCGTGAGAGAGTGTGTGGGATAATGTGTGTGAGAGCAAGTTTCAGAGAGAGTGTCTGTGAGAGAGAGCGTATGTGTGAGAGAGAGTGTGTGTGAGAGTGTGTGAGAGAGAGCGTGTGAGAGAGAGAGTGTTTGAGAGAGTGTGTGAGAGACAGTGTGTGAGAGAGTGTGAGAGAGTGTGAGAGAGCGTGCGAGAGTGTGAGAGAGAGTGTGTGAGAGAGATTTTGAGAGAGTGTGAGAGAGAGTGAGAGAGTGCGATAGAAAGTGTGATAGAGTGTGAGAGAGAGTGTGAGAGTGTGTGAGAGAGAGTGTGTGTGAGAGAGAATGTGAGAGAGAGTGTGAGAGATTGTGAGAGAGTCTGAGAGAGAGCGAGTGTGTGAGAGAGTGTGTGAGAGAGTGTGTGAGAGAGAGTGTGAGAGAGAGTGTGAGAGAGTGTGAGAGAGTGTGTGAGAGTGTGAGAGAGTGTGTGAGAGAGTGTCAGAGAGTGTGTGAGAGATAGTGTGAGAGATAGTGTGAGAGAGAGTGTGTGTGAGAGAGTATGTGTGTGAGATTGTGAGAGAGTGCGAAAGAAGTTGTGTGAGAGAGAGTGTGTGAGTGTGAGAGTGTGTGCGAGAGTGTGCGATAGAGTGTGACCGAGTGTTAGAGAGTGAGAGAGTGTGTGAGAGAGTGTGAGATTGTGTGTGAGAGAGAGAGTGAGTGTGAGAGAGAGAGAGTGTGTATGAGTGTGTGAGTGACAGTGTGTGTGAGAGTGTGTGAGAGAGAGAGTGTGAGAGAGAGAGTGTGTCAGAGAGTGTGTGAGAGGGAGTGTGAGAGAGTGTGTGAGAGGGTTAGAGAGAGTGTGTGAGAGAGTGTGAGAGAGTGTGTGAGAGTGTGAGAGAGAGTGCGAGAGAGTGTGTGAGAGAGTGTGAGTGATTGAGAGAGAGTGTGAGAGAGTGTTAGAGAGAGTGTGAGAGAGAGTGAGACAGTGTGGGAGAGAGTGTGTGCGAGAGAGTATGCTTGAGAGAGTGTGAGAGAGAGTGCGTGAGAGAGTGTGCGAGAGAGTGTGCGAGAGAGTTGTGTGTGAGTGCGTGTGAGAGAGATTGTATGTGAGGGAGAGTGTGTGTGAGAGAGTGTGAGAGAGAGTGTGTGTGAGAGTGTGTGAGAGAGTGTGTGAGAGAGTGTGGGAGAGAGTGGGAGAGAGAGATAGTCTGTGAGAGAGAGAGTGTATGAGTGTGTGAGAGACAGAGTGTGAGAGAGAGAGTGTGAGAGAGAGAGTGTGTGAGAGTGTGTGAGAGAGAGAGTGTGAGAGAGAGAGTGTTTGAGAGAGTGTGTGAGAGACAGTGTGTGAGAGATTGTGTGAGAGGGTGAGAGAGTGTGTGGGAGAGTGTGAGAGAGTGTGAGAGTGTGTGAGAGAGTGTGTGTGTGAGAGAGAATGTGAGAGAGAGTGTGAGAGATTGTGAGAGAGTCTGAGAGAGAGCGAGTGTGTGAGAGAGTGTGTGAGAGAGTGTGTGAGAGAGAGTGTGAGAGAGAGTGTGAGAGAGAGTGTGAGAGAGTGTGAGAGAGTGTGTGAGAGTGTGAGAGAGTGTGTGAGAGAGTGTCAGAGAGTGTGTGAGAGATAGTGTGAGAGATAGTGTGAGAGAGAGTGTGTGTGAGAGAGTATGTGTGTGAGATTGTGAGAGAGTGCGAAAGAAGTTGTGTGAGAGAGAGTGTGTGAGTGTGAGAGTGTGTGCGAGAGTGTGCGATAGAGTGTGACCAAGTGTTAGAGAGTGAGAGAGTGTGTGAGAGAGTGTGAGATTGTGTGTGAGAGAGAGAGTGAGTGTGAGAGAGAGAGAGTGTGTATGAGCGTGTGAGTGACAGTGTGTGTGAGAGTGTGTGAGAGAGAGAGTGTGAGAGAGAGAGTGTGTCAGAGAGTGTGTGAGAGGGAGTGTGAGAGAGTGTGTGAGAGGGTTAGAGAGAGTGTGTGAGAGAGTGTGAGAGAGTGTGTGAGAGTGTGAGAGAGAGTGCGAGAGAGTGTGTGAGAGAGTGTGAGTGATTGAGAGAGAGTGTGCGAGAGTGTGAGAGAGAGTGTGAGAGAGAGTGAGACAGTGTGAGAGAGAGTGTGTGCGAGAGAGTATGCTTGAGAGAGTGTGAGAGAGAGTGCGTGAGAGAGTGTGCGAGAGAGTGTGCGAGAGAGTTGTGTGTGAGTGCGTGTGAGAGAGATTGTATGTGAGGGAGAGTGTGTGTGAGAGAGTGTGAGAGAGAGTGTGTGCGAGAGTGTGTGAGAGAGTGTGTGAGAGAGTGTGGGAGAGAGTGGGAGAGAGAGATAGTCTGTGAGAGAGAGAGTGTATGAGTGTGTGAGAGACAGAGTGTGAGAGAGAGAGTGTGAGAGAGAGAGTGTGTGAGAGTGTGTGAGAGAGAGAGTGTGAGAGAGAGAGTGTTTGAGAGAGTGTGTGAGAGACAGTGTGTGAGAGATTGTGTGAGAGGGTGAGAGAGTGTGTGGGAGAGTGTGAGAGAGTGTGTGAGAGTGTGAGAGAGTGTGTGAGAGAGTGTGTGAGAGAGTGTGAGTGAGTGTGAGAGAGTGTTAGAGTGAGTGTGAGAGAGAGTGAGAGAGAGTGAGAGTGTGTGAGAGAGAGTGTGTGCGAGAGAGTATGCGTGAGAGAGTGTGAGAGAGAGAGTGTGTGAGAGAGAATGTGTGTGAGACAGTGTGTGAAAGAGTGTGTGACAGTGTGCGAGAGAGTGTGTGAGAGTGAGTGTGTGAGAGAGAATGTGTGTGAGACAGTGTGTGAAAGAGTGCGTGAGAGAGTGTGTGGGATAATGTGTGTGAGAGCAAGTTTCAGAGAGAGTGTCGGTGAGAGAGAGCGTATGTGTGAGAGAGAGTGTGTGAGGGAGAGTGTGTGAGGGAGAGTGTGTGTGAGCGAGTGTGTGAGAGTGTGTGTGAGTGAGAGTGTGTGAGAGATTGTGAGAGAGTGTGTGAGGGAGCGTGTGTGAGAGTGTGTGTGAGAGAGAGTCTGTGAGAGATTGTGAGAGAGTGTGTGTGTGTGAGAGAGAGTGTGAGAGAGAGTGTGTGTGAGAGTGTGAGAGAGTTTAAGAGAGTGTGTGAGAGAGTGTGTGAGAGTGTAAGAGAGTGTATGAGAGAGTGTGAGAGAGTGAGAGAGAGTGCATGTGTGAGAGTGTGTGAAAGAGAGACTGTATGTGTGAGAGAGAGTGTGTGAGGGAGAGTGTGTGTGAGCGAGTGTGTGAGAGTGTGAGAGAGTGTGTGAGTGAGTGTGTGTGAGAGATTGTGAGAAAGTCTGTGAGAGAGAGAGTGTGTGAGAGAGTGTGTGAGAGAGTGTGTGAGAGTGTCCGAGAGTGTGTGGGAGAGTGTGAGTGATTGTGTGAGAGAGTGTGAGAGAGTGAGAGAGAGCGTGAGAATGTGAGAGAGTGTGTGAGAGATGTGTGAGAGTGTGTGAGAGAGGATGACAGAGAGTGTGTCTGATAGAGTGTGTGAGAGCGTGTGAGAGTGTGTGTGAGAGAGTGTGTGAGAGAGTGTGTGAGAGAGCGAGTGTGTGAGAGAGTGTGTGAGAGTTTGTGAGAGATTGTGTGAAAGTGTGTGTGTGAGAGAGTGTGAGAGACTGTGAGAGAGAGTGTGAGAGAGGATGTGAGAGAGTGTGAGAGAGTGTGAGAGAGAGTGTGAGAGTGTGAGAGAGTGTGTGAGAGAGTGTGAGAGATAGTGTGAGAGAGAGTGTGTGAGAGAGTTTGCGTGTGAGATTGTGAGAGAGTGCGAAAGAAGTTGTGTGAGAGAGAGTGTGTGAGTGTGAGAGTGTGTGCGAGAGTGTGCGAGAGAGTGTGACCGAGTGTTAGAGAGTGAGATAGTGTGTGTGAGAGTGTGTGATAGAGAATGTGTGTGAGAGCGAGTGTGTGTGAGAGAGAGTGTGAGAGAGTGTGTGTGAGAGTGTGTGAGAGGGAGTGTGAGAGAGTGTGTGAGAGGGTGTGTGAGAGGGTGAGAGAGAGTGTGTGAGAGAGCGTGAGAGAGTGTGAGAGAGAGAGTGTGTGAGAGAGAATGTGTGTGAGACAGTGTGTGAAAGAGTGTGTGACAGTGTGGAGAGAATGTGTGGGATAATGTGTGTGAGAGCAAGTTTCAGAGAGAGTGTCTGTGAGAGAGAGCGTATGTGTGAGAGTGTGTGAATGAGAGACTGTATGTGTGAGAGAGTGTGTGAGGGGGAATGTGTGTGAGCGAGTGTGTGAGAGTGTGTGTGAGTGAGAGTGTGTGAGAGATTGTGAGAGAGTGTGAGAGTGTGTGTGAGAGAGAGTCTGTGAGAGATTGTGAGAGAGTGTGTGAGAGAGAGTGAGTGTGAGAGAGAGTTTGTGAGAGAGTGTGTGTGTGAGTGTGTGTGAGAGAGAGTGTGTGAGAAAGAGTGTGTGTGAGAGTGTGAGAGAGTGTGAGAGAGTGTGTGAGGGTGTGTGTGAGAGTGTGTGAGAGTGTAAGAGAGTTTGTGAGAGAGTGTGTGACAGAGTGTGAGATAGTGAGAGAGAGAGTGTATGTGTGAGAGTGTGTGAAAGAGAGACTGTATGTGTGAGAGAGTGTGTGAGAGAGTGTCTGAGAGATTGTGTGTGAGAGTGTATGTGAGGGAGAGTGTGTGAGAGAGTGTGTGGGAGAGAGTGTGCCAGAGAGAGTGTGCGAGAGAGTGTGTGGGATAATGTGTGTGAGAGCAAGTTTCAGAGAGAGTGTCTGTGAGAGAGAGTCTCTATGTGTGAGAGAGAGTGTGTGAGGGACAGTGTGTGAGAGTGTGAGAGAGTGAGATAGAGTGTGTGAGAGAGTATGTGACAGAGTGTGAGAGAGTGTGTGAGAGAGTGTCTGAGAGAGAGTGTGTGAGAGAGAGTGTGTGTGAGAGAGAGTGTGTGAGAGAGAGTGTGTGAGAGAGTGTGTGACAGAGAGAGAGTGTATGAGAGAGTGTGAGAGTGTGTGTGAGAGATTGTGAGAGAGTGATAGAGTGTGAGAGAGTGTGAGAGAGGGTGTGTGTGAGAGTGTGTGAGAGTGTGAGAGTGTGAGATAGAGTGTGTAAGAGTGTGTGAGAGAGTATGTGACAGAGTGTGAGAGAGTGTGTGAGAGAGTGTCTGAGAGAGTGTGTGTGAGAGTGTATGTGAGGGAGAGTGTGTGAGAGAGTGTGTGTGAGAGAGTGTGTGAGAGAGAGTGTGCGAGATAGTGTGTGGGATAATGTGTGTGAGAGCAAGTTTCAGAGAGAGTGTCTGTGAGAGAGAGAGTGTGTGAGGGAGAGTGTGTGAGAGAGAGAGAGAGTGTGTGTGAGAGAGAGTGTGTGAGAGTGTGAGAGAGTGTGTGAGTGAGAGTGTGTGAGAGAGTGTGTGTGTGAGTTTGTGAGAGAGTGTGAGAGAGAGTGTGAGAGAGTGTGTGAGAGAGTGTGAGTGATTGAGAGAAAGTGTGAGAGAGTGTGAGAGAGAGAGTGAGAGAGAGTGAGAGAGAGTGAGAGAGTGTGAGAGAGAGTGTGTGCGAGAGAGTATGCGTGAGAGAGTGTGAGAGAGAGAGTGTGTGAGAGAGAATGTGTGTGAGACAGTGTGTGAAAGACTGTGTGACAGTGTGGAGAGAATGTGTGGGATAATGTGTGTGAGAGCAAGTTTCAGAGAGAGTGTCTGTGAGAGAGAGCGTATGTGTGAGAGTGTGTGAATGAGAGACTGTA
>NW_027308115.1:0-7500 GCF_047496885.1 Scyliorhinus torazame | reverse complement strand
AGTGTGAGTGAGTGTGAGAGAGAGTGTGTGAGAGAGAGTGTGTGAGAGAGTGTGAGAGAGTGTGAGAGAGAGTGTGAGAGAGAGTGTGTGAGAGAGAGTGTGAGAGAGAGAGTGTGAGAGAGTGTGAGAGAGAGTGTGTGAGAGAGTGTGAGAGAGAGAGAGAGTGAGTGTGAGAGAGAGAGAGTGTGTGAGAGAGTGTGTGAGAGAGAGTGTGTGTGAGAGAATGTGTGAGAGAGTGAGACAGTGTGTGAGAGAGTGTGAGAGAGAGTGTGTGAGAGAGAGTGTGTGAGAGAGTGTGTGAGAGAGAGTGTGAGAGAGTGTGAGACAGTGTGTGAGAGAGTGTGAGAGAGAGTGTGTGAGAGAGTGTGAGAGAGAGAGTGAGAGAGAGTGTGAGAGAGAATGTGAGAGAATGTGTGAGAGAGTGTGAGAGAGTGTGACAGTGTGTGTGAGTGATTGTGAGAGAGAGTGAGAGAGTGAGAGAGAGTGTGAGAGAGGGTGTGTGTGAGAGTGTGTGAGAGTGTGAGAAAGAGAGTGTGTGAGAGAGAGTGTGAGAGAGAGTGTGAGAGAGAGAGAGAGTGAGAGAGAGTGTGAGAGAGAATGTGAGAGAATGTGTGAGAGAGTGTGTGAGAGAGAGTGTGAGACAGTGTGTGAGAGAGAGTGTGAGAGAGATATTTCTGAGTGTGTGAGAGAGACAGAGATAGAGAGACAGAGAGAGGAACAGAGAAAGGGAAGGACAGAGATAGAAATAGAGAGAGAGAGAGACACAGAGTACCCGTGAGTGCGTGGGTTTCCTCCGGGTGCTCCGGTTTCATCCACAGTCCAAAGATGTGCAGGTTAGGTGGATTGGCCATGCTAAATTGCCCTTAGTGTCCAAAAAGGTTCGATGGGGAAACCGGGATTGAAAGGGTGGAGACATGGTCTTAGATCGGGCCGGTGCGGATTCTGCACTGTACATTCTGCGATCTAATCGTTGCAGGGTGAGGCAATTCGGCGTTTCGAGGTGCACCGTAATTAAGGACCCCCCCCGCACCCCCGGGGCATACTCTCTTCCACCTCCTCCCGTCGGGAATAAGACACCAAACGTTTGAGGTCGCGCATCGACCGACTCAAGAACAGCTTCTTCCCGACTGCCGTCAAGACGTTCGAACGGACCTGCCCCGTACTGAGTTGCAGCACCTCCTGGTACCATGTACCTCTACCCCCATCCGGTCCATGTGCTTGTCGAGATGCCGTTAACGCTTCTGCCTCCACCACCTCCCCTGGCAACGCTCACCGCACTCTGCGTAAAAAACCTGCCTCGCACGTCTCCTCTAAGCTTTGTCCCACGCACCTTAAATCTGCCCCCCCCCCCCCCCCACCGGTGACTGACCCCCTCTGCCCTGGGGAAGAGTGCCCGCCCATCCACTCTGTCCGCGCCCCTCCATAATCTTGCAGACCTCTATCAGGTCGCCCCCCCTCGACCTCCGTCGTTCCAGTGAAAACAGTCCGAGTCTATTCGGCCCCTCCGCGAGGCTAACACCCTCCAGACCCGGGCAGCCTCCTGGTCAACCTCTTCTGCACCCTCCCCAAAGCCCCCACATCCTCCTGGTAGTGCGGCGACCCAGAATTGTGCGCAATATTCCCAGTGCGGCCTTACCGAGGTTCGATACAACAGCGGCGTGCGTTTTTACACTCGAGCCCCGTCCGATGAAGACAAGCATTCTGCCCGCTTCCTCGACGCCCTTGTCCACTTGTGTCGCCACCTTGAAAGATCTGTGGGTCGGGTCGCTGTCAGTGCGGAGTCTGCACGTTCTCCTCCCCCCCCCCACCCCCGTGTGTGCGTGGGTTTCCTCCGGGTGCTCCGGTTTCCTCCCGCAGTCCAAAGATGTGCGGGTTAGGTAAATTGGCCGTGATAAATTACCCTTAGTGTCCAAAATTGCCCTTAGTGTGCAAAAAAGGTTGTCATAATATACACCAGTGTATCATGGTGCAGACACACACTGATGGACACACAGTGGGACCAATCAGCACACACAACACCACAGCCAATCACCAGTGAGAGCACACGCACTATAAAGGCAGGGGACAGGAGAGTTCCCGCTCATTGTAGTAGCAGCCAGCTCAGAGCACAGAGCTCACAGCCTGCAACACAGACATTCACCATGTGCTGAGTGCATCGACTGGTTAGGACTAGGCAGGGGTCAGCAGTTAAAGCTGGTATTGCATTTACCCACAGTTCAAGTATGTTAATCTAGTTAACCTTACAATAAAATAGAGGTGCACCACTTCCAGTGTTGGTGACCTGTTTGTGATCCAGGACACCCAGCACATCAACGGTTAGGAGGGGTTATTGGGTTATGGGGATAGGGTGATAGTGAGGGCTTAAATGGGTCGGTGCAGACTTGATGGGCCGAATGGCCTCCATCTGCACTGTATGTTCTATATTCTCTCTCTGTCCTGCTGTATCCTCTAACAAGCTTTATTCTAACAACTTAGTTAACATATATATATATAAATACACAGCAAGAATTCATATTAATGACAAACACCAAGACCCCACACACTATTGTAATCTATGTACAACTCTGAATGTATAACTGTTCCAATTCAAAAACAAAATCCCGGACACCAAGAAAAACCTTTGCAAGGGTGTGTTTAGCACCATGTGTTCTCACTTGAATAAGACTGGATTTCCCCGAGATTCTGCCCCGGTCGGACCGGCAGATTTAACCACTTTCTTGAAAGCAAACTACATTTTCTTAAGTTACCAAAGCAGGTAGCTATCGTCGACTTTAAAAAAAAAAAAAAAATTTAGAGCCCCCAATTGAAATGTGAACTCTAAAGCAAAAAAAAAAAGCCTCGCAGCTGTAATGATATGTATACAGTAAGAGGTCGTACAACACCAGGTTAAAGTCCAACAGGTTTGTTTCGAATCACTAGCTTTCGGAGCGCTGCTCCTTCCTCAGGTGAATGAAGAGGTTCCAGAAACATATATATAGACAGATTCAAAGATGCCAAACAATGCTCGGAATGCGAGCATTAGCAGGTGATTAAATCTTTACAGATCCAGAGATGGGGTAACCCCAGGTTAAAGAGGTGTGAATTGTGTCAAGCCAGGACAGTTGGTAGGATTTCGCAGGCCAGATGGTGGGGGATGAATGTAATGCGACATGAATCCCAGGTCCCGGTGGAGGCCGCACTCGTGTGTGCGGAACTTGGCTGTGAGTTTCCGCTCGGCGATTCTGCGTTGTCGCGGGTCCTGAAGGCCGCCTTGGAGAACGCTTACCCCGGAGATCAGAGGCTGAATGCCCTCGACTGCTGAAGTGTTCCCCGACTGGAAGGGAACAAAGGCCACTCGGCCCATCGAGTCTGCTCCGCCGTTCAATCATGGCTGATATTTTTCTCATCCCCGTTCTCCTGCCTTCTCCCCATAACCCCCGATGCCCCTTATTAATCAAGAACCGATCTATCTCGGTCTTAAAGACACTACCCAGCCTTCAGAGCAGCGACCGCGACACCACACAACCCTGCCACGGCAATCTCTGCAAGACGTGCCAGATCATCACCATGACACGCGAGAACACCACCCACCAGGTACCGCGGTACGTACACGTGCGACCCGGCCAACATTGTCTACCTCATACGCTGCAGGAAAGGATGTCCCGAAGCGCGGTACATTGGCGAGACCACGCAGATGCTGCGACAACGAATGAACGGACATCGCGCGACAATCACCAGGCAGGAATCAGTTGGAAGGATGCTTTTCTAACTGGAGGGCTGTGACCAGTGGTGTTCCGCAGGGATCAGTGCTGGGACCTTTGCTGTTTGTAGTATATATAAATGATTTGGAGGAAAATGTAACTGGTCTGATTAGTAAGTTTGCAGACGACACAAAGGTTGGTGGAATTGCGGATAGCGATGAGGACTGTCGGAGGATACAGCAGGATTTAGATCGTTTGGATACTTGGGCGGAGAGATGGCAGATGGAGTTTAATCCGGACAAATGTGAGGTAATGCATTTTGGAAGGTCTAATGCAGGTAGGGAATATACAGTGAATGGTAGAACCCTCAAGAGTATTGAAAGTCAGAGAGATCTAGGTGTACAGGTCCACAGGTCACTGAAAGGGGCGACACAGGTGGAGAAGGTAGTCAAGAAGGCATACGGCATGCTTGCCTTCATTGGCCGGGGCATTGAGTATAAGAATTGGCAAGTCATGTTGCAGCTGTATGGAACCTTAGTTAGGCCACACTTGGAGTATAGTGTTCAATTCTGGTCGCCACACTACCAGAAGGATGTGGAGGCTTTAGAGAGGGTGCAGAAGAGATTTACCAGGACGTTGCCTGGTATGGAGGGCATTAGCTATGAGGAGCGATTGAATAAACTCGGTTTGTTCTCACTGGAACGATGGAGGATGAGGGGCGACCTGATAGAGGTCTACAAAATTATGAGGGACATAGAGTGGATAGTCAGAGGCTTTTCCCCAGGGTAGAGGGGTCAATTACTAGGGGGCATAGGTTTAAGGTGAGAGGGGCAAGGTTTAGAGTAGATGTACGAGGCAAGTCTTTTACGCAGAGGGTCGTGGGTGCCTGGAACTCGCTGCCGGAGGAGGTGGTGGAAGCAGGGACGATAGTGATGTTTAAGGGGCATCTTGACAAATATATGAATAGGATGGGAATAGAGGGATACGGACCCAGGAAGTGCAGAAGATTGTAGTTTAGTCGGGCAGTATGGTCGGCACGGGCTTGGAGGGCCGAAGGGCCTGTTCCTGTGCGGTACTTTTCTTTGTTCTTTGTTCTTTGTTCTTTGTTCTCAGTTGTAGGTCAGGTGAACTCCATGATATAGTTTGGAGTTTTGTGAAACTCTGGCCCACAACAGAAGACTGAATGACGGTGAGGGATAGATAGCACGAAGTCAAGTCATATTGTAGTTAGTAGTTAGATAGAATATTGAATACTGTAATGCAGATTCAATATCATTTAATTATTATCTGTAGCTCAGTAGAGTATGCGAACTTCATTTAATTAGTAGTGTAATAATAAATTAGTTTTGTTTCAATCTTTTGATTGGTATATTCTTTAACACTACATTGGGTCATTCTGGAAGAAAAAACCAATGAATTCAACATATTACCAGTCGTGGTAATATAACATGGTACCAGGGGTGGAAAAAAAGAGTAAGTGCTGCTCCACCCGCAAAATGACATCGCTGAAGCCATGTTATCAGACAAAAATCTTTCTCCCCCCCCCCCGCCCGGTGATTGGGGTCAGTACCCACGGGGATAGGTCGCCCCAGCGGCCGGAGACAGTGCCCCCCAAGACAGAGTCAAAGAGCCAGAGAGTTGGTCAAAATCTGACTGTTTATTGAGGTTCTACAAGAAAACATTCACTTTAAATAAATCACGACAGTCTTTGTACATCACCCTGGGGAAACAAGACTTTCCTCAGTGAGATGCGTGCCGGCTTAAAGTGGGTGTCCCGTTCGAGTGAGGGAGTGAGAGAGAGAGAGAGGACAGAGAGACACCAGTCAGTGTACAGATATCTCCCTGAGAGAGAGGGGACTGAGAGACGCCAGTCAGTGTACAGATATCTCCCTGAGAGAGGGGACTGAGAGACACCAGTCAGTGTACAGATATCTCCCTGAGAGAGAGAGGGGACTGAGAGATACCAGTCAGTGTACAGATATCTCCCTGAGAGAGAGGGGACTGAGAGACACCAGTCAGTGTACAGATATCTCCCTGAGAGAGAGGGGACTGAGAGACACCAGTCAGTGTACAGATATCTGCCTGAGAGAGAGAGAGGGGACTGAGAGACACCAGTCAGTGTACAGATATCTCCCTGAGAGAGAGAGGGGACTGAGAGACACCAGTCAGTGTACAGATATCTCCCTGAGAGAGATAGAGGTGACTGAGAGACACCAGTCAGTGTCCAGGTATCTCCCTGAGAGAGAGAGGACTGAGAGACACAAGTCAGTGTACAGGTATCTCCCTGAGAGAGAGGGGACTGAGAGACACCAGTCAGTGTACAGATATCTGCCTGAGAGAGAGAGGGGACTGAGAGACACCAGTCAGTGTACAGATATCTCCCTGAGAGAGATAGAGGGGACTGAGAGACACCAGTCAGTGTACTGATATCTCCCTGAGAGAGAGGGGACTGAGAGACACCAGTCAGTGTACAGATATCTCCCTGAGAGAGAGAGGGGACTGAGAGACACCAGTCAGTGTACAGCTATCTCCCTGAGAGAGAGAGGGGACTGAGAGACACCAGTCAGTGTACAGATATCTCCCCGAGAGAGAGAGGGGACTGAGAGACACCAGTCAGTGTACAGATATCTCCCTGAGAGAGAGGGGGGACTGAGAGACACCAGTCAGTGTACAGATATCTCCCTGAGAGAGAGAGGGGACTGAGAGACACCAGTCAGTGTACAGATATCTCCCTGAGAGAGAGGGGACTGAGAGACACCAGTCAGTGTACAGATATCTCCCTGAGAGAGAGGGGACTGAGAGACACCAGTCAGTGTACAGATATCTCCCTGAGAGAGAGAGGGGACTGAGAGACACCAGTCAGTGTACAAATATCTCCCTGAGAGAGAGAGGACTGAGAGATACGTCAGTGTACAGATATCTCCCTGAGAGAGAGGGGGGACTGAGAGACACCAGTCAGTGTACAGATATCTCCCTGAGAGAGAGGGGACTGAGAGACACCAGTCAGTGTACAGATATCTCCCTGAGAGAGAGGTGACTGAGAGACACCAGTCAGTGTACAGATATCTCCCTGAGAGAGAGGGGGGGGGACTGAGAGACACCAGTCAGTGTACAGATATCTCCCTGAGAGAGAGGGGGGGGGACTGAGACACCAGTCAGTGTACAGATATCTCCCTGAGAGAGGGGGGACTGAGAGACAAGAGTCAGTGTACAGATATCTCCCTGAGAGAGGGGGGACTGAGAGACACCAGTCAGTGTACAGATATCTCCCTGAGAGAGAGAGTACTGAGAGACACCAGTCAGTGTACAGATATCTAAGACAAGGATTTGAGCTCCATAATCCAGGCCGACACTCCCCCCGGTGCCAGTACTGAGGGAGCGCTGCACTGTCGGAGGTAGATGTCGATGCTCTAGGATTTGAGCTCCATAATCCAGGCCGACACTCCCCCGATGCCAGTACTGAGGGAGCGCTGCACTGTCGGAGGTAGATGTCTATACTCTAGGATTTGAGCTCCATAATCCAGGCCCACACTCCCCCCCGGTCAATACTGAGGGAGCGCTGCACTGTCGGAGGTAGATGTATATACTCTAGGATTTGAGCGCTATATTCCAGGCCGACACTCCCCCTGGTGCCAGAACTGAGGGAGCGCTGCACTGTCGGAGGGAGATGTCTATACTCTAGGATTTGAGCGCTATAATCCAGGCCGACACTCCCCCCGGTGCCAGTACTGAGGGAGCGCCGCACTGTCGGAGGGAGATGTCTATACTCTAGGATTTGAGTGCTATAATCCAAGCCGACACTCCCCCCCCGGTGCCAGTA
>NW_027308114.1:157189-192597 GCF_047496885.1 Scyliorhinus torazame | reverse complement strand
AGGGAGGCCGGGGGAGGGAGCGAGGGAGGCCGGGGAGGGAGCGAGAGAGCGCGGGAGGGGAGCGAGGGAGCCCGGGAGGGAGCGAGGGAGCGCGGGAGGGAGCGACAGGAGCGCGGGAGGGACGCGAGGGAGCCCGGGAGGGAGCGCGAGAGCGCGGGAGGGAGCGAGGGAGCTCGGGAGGGAGCGAGGGAGCCCGGGAGGGAGCGAGGGAGCCCGGGAGGGAGCGAGAGAGCGCGGGAGGGAGCAAGGGAGCCCGGGAGGGAGCGAGGGAGCGCGGGAGGGAGCGAGAGAGCGCGGGAGGGAGCAAGAGAGCCCGGGAGGGAGCGAGGGAGCGCGGGAGGGAGCGAGGGAGCCCGGAGGGACCGAGGGAGCCCGGGAGGGAGCGAGGGAGCGAGAGGAGCCCGGGAGGGAGCGAGAGAGCGCGGGAGGGAGCGAGGGAGCCCGGGAGGGAGCGAGGGAGCCCGGGAGGGGAGCGAGGGAGCCCGGGAGGGAGCGAGGGAGCCCGGGAGGGAGCGAGGGAGCCCGGGAGGGAGCGAGGGAGCGAGAGAGCCCGGGAGGGAGCGAGGGAGCGCGGGAGGGAGCGAGGGAGCCCGGGAGGGAGCGAGGGAGCCCGGGAGGGAGCGAGGGAGCGCGGGAGGGAGCGAGAGAGCGCGGGGAGGGAGCGAGAGAGCGCGGGAGGGAGCGAGAGAGCGCGGGAGGGAGCGAGGGAGCCCGGGAGGGAGCGAGGGGAGCCCGGGAGGGAGCGAGGGAGCGCGGGAGGGAGCGAGAGAGCGCGGGAGGGAGCGAGAGAGCGCGGGAGGGAGCGAGAGAGCGCGGGAGGGAGCGAGAGAGCGCGGGAGGGAGCGAGGGAGCGCGGGAGGGAGCGAGGGAGGCCGGGAGGGAGCGAGGGAGCCCGGGAGGGAGCGAGAGAGCGCGGGAGGGAGCGACGAGAGCGCGGGAGGGCGCGAGGGAGCCCGGGAGGGAGCGAGGGAGCGCGGGAGGGAGCGAGAGAGCGCGGGAGGGAGCGAGAGAGCGCGGGAGGGAGCGAGAGAGCGCGGGAGGGAGCGAGGGAGCCCGGGAGGGAGCGAGGGGGCCCGGGAGGGAGCGAGAGAGCGTGGGAGGGAGCGCGGGAGGGAGCGAGGGAGCCCGGGAGGGAGCGAGGGAGCGCGGGAGGGAGCGAGAAAGCGAGAGTGCCCGGGAGGGAGCGAGGGAGCGCGGGAGGGGAGCGAGAGAGCGCGGGAGGGAGCGAGGGAGCGCGGGAGGGACCGAGGGAGCCCGGGAGGGAGCGAGAGAGCGCGGGAGGGAGCGAGGGAGCGCGGGAGGGAGCGAGGGAGCCCGGGAGGGAGCGAGGGAGCCCGGGAGGGAGCGAGAGAGCGCGGGAGGGAGCGAGAGAGCGCGGGAGGGAGCGAGAGAGCGCGGGAGGGAGCGAGGGAGCCCGGGAGGGAGCGAGGAAGCCCGGGAGGGAGCGAGAGAGCGCGGGAGGGAGCGAGAGAGCGCGGGAGGGAGCGAGAGAGCGCGGGAGGGAGCGAGGGAGCCCGGGAGGGAGCGAGAGAGCGCGGGAGGGAGCGAGGGAGCGCGGGAGGGAGCGAGGGAGCCCGGGAGGGAGCGAGGGAGGCCGGGAGGGAGCGAGGGAGGCCGGGAGGGAGCGAGAGAGCGCGTGAGGGAGCGAGGGAGCCCGGGAGGGACCGAGAGAGCGCGGGAGGGAGCGAGGGAGCGCGGGAGGGAGCGAGGCAGCCCGGGAGGGAGCGAGAGAGCCCGGGAGGGAGCGAGGGAGCCCGGGAGGGAGCGAGGGAGCCCGGGAGGGAGCGAGAGAGCGCGGGAGGGAGCGAGGGAGCCCGGGAGGGAGCGAGACAGCGCGGGAGGGAGCGAGAGAGCGCGGGAGGGAGCGAGAGAGCGCGGGAGGGAGCGAGGGAGCCCGGAGGGAGCGAGGGAGCCCGGGAGGGAGCGAGGGAGCCCGGGAGGGAGCGAGGGAGGGAGCGAGGGAGGGAGCGAGGGAGGGAGCGAGGGAGCCCGGGAGGGAGCGAGGGAGCCCGGGAGGGAGCGAGGGAGCGCGGGAGGGAGCGAGGGAGCCCGGGAGGGAGCGAGGGAGCCCGGGAGGGAGCGAGGGAGCGCGGGAGGGAGCGAGAGAGCGCGGGAGGGAGCGAGAGAGCGCGGGAGGGAGCGAGGGAGCGCGGGAGGGAGCGAGAGAGCGCGCGAGGGAGCGCGGGAGGGAGCGAGGGAGCCCGGGAGGGAGCGAGGGAGCGCGGGAGGGAGCGAGGGAGCCCGGGAGGGAGCGAGGGAGCCCGGGAGGGAGCGAGGGAGCCCGGGAGGGAGCGAGAGAGCCCGGGAGGGAGCGAGGGAGCCCGGGAGGGAGCGAGAGAGCGCGGGAGGGAGCGAGGGCGCCCGGGAGGGCGCGAGGGCGCCCGGGAGGGAGCGAGGGAGCCCGGGAGGGAGCGAGGGAGCCCGGGAGGGAGCGAGGGAGCCCGGGAGGGAGCGAGGGAGCGCGGAGCCCGGGAGGGAGCGAGAGAGCCCGGCAGGGAGCGAGGGAGCCCGGGAGGGAGCGAGGGAGCCCGGGAGGGAGCGAGCGAGCCCGGGAGGGAGCGAGAGAGCGCGGGAGGGAGCGAGGGAGGGAGCGAGAGAGCGCGGGAGGGGACCGAGAGAGCGCGGGAGGGAGCGAGGGAGCGCGGGAGGGAGCGAGAGAGCGCGGGAGGGAGCGAGGGGAGCGCGGGAGGGAGCGAGGGAGCCCGGGAGGGACCGAGGGAGCCCGGGAGGGAGCGAGGGAGCGAGAGAGCCCGGGAGGGAGCGAGAGAGCGCGGGAGGGAGCGAGGGAGCCCGGGAGGGAGCGAGGGAGCCCGGGAGGGAGCGAGGGAGCCGGGAGGGAGCGAGGGAGCCCGGGAGGGAGCGAGGGAGCCCGGGAGGGAGCGAGGGAGCCCGGGAGGGAGCGAGGGAGCCCGGGAGGGGAGCGAGGGAGCGAGAGAGCCCGGGAGGGAGCGAGGGAGCGCGGGAGGGAGCGAGGGAGCCCGGGAGGGAGCGAGGGAGCCCGGGAGGGAGCGAGGGAGCCCGGGAGGGAGCGAGGGAGCCCGGGAGGGAGCGAGGGAGCCCGGGAGGGAGCGAGGGAGCCCGGGAGGGAGCGAGGGAGCCCGGGAGGGAAGCGAGGGAGCCCGGGAGGGAGCGAGAGAGCGCGGGAGGGAGCGAGGGAGCCCGGGAGGGAGCGAGGGAGCCCGGGAGGGAGCGAGGGAGCCCGGGAGGGAACGAGGGAGCGCGGGAGGGAGCGAGGGAGCCCGGGAGGGAGCGAGGGAGCGCCCGAGGGACCGAGAGAGCGCGGGAGGGAGCGAGGGAGCCCGGGAGGGAGCGAGGGAGCCCGGGAGGGAGCGAGGGAGCGCGGGAGGGAGCGAGGGAGCCCGGGAGGGAGCGAGGGAGCCCGGGAGGGAGCGAGGGAGCGCGGGAGGGAGCGAGGGAGCCCGGGAGGGAGCGAGGGAGCCCGGGAGGGAGCGAGGGAGCCCGGGAGGGAGCGAGGGAGCCCGGGAGGGAGCGAGGGAGCCCGGGAGGGAGCGAGGGAGCCCGGGAGGGAGCGAGGGAGCCCGGGAGGGAGCGAGGGAGCCCGGGAGGGAGCGAGGGAGCCCGGGCGGGAGCGAGGGAGCCCGGGAGGGAGCGAGTGAGCCCGGGAGGGAGCGCGGGAGGGAGCGAGGGAGCCCGTGAGGGAGCGAGGGAGCCCGGGAGGGAGCGAGGGAGCGCGGGAGGGAGCGAGGGAGCCCGGGAGGGGAGCGAGGGAGCCCGGGAGGGAGCGAGGGAGCCCGCGAGGGAGCGAAGGGAGCCCGGGAGGGAGCGAGGGAGCCCGGGAGGGAGCGAGGGAGCGCGGGAGGGAGCGAGGGAGCGCGGGAGGGAGCAAGGAGCGCGGGAGAGAGCGAGGGAGCCCGGGAGGGGAGCGAGGGAGCCCGGGAGGGAGCCCGGGAGGGAGCGAGAGAGCGCGGGAGGGAGCGAGGGAGCCCGGGAGGGAGCGAGGGAGCCCGGGAGGGAGCGAGAGAGCGCGGGAGGGAGCGAGAGAGCGCGGGAGGGAGCGAGGGAGCCTGGGAGGGGAGCGAGAGAGCGCGGGAGGGAGCGAGAGAGCACGGGAGGGAGCGAGAGAGCACGGGAGGGAGCGAGGGAGCCCGGGAGGGAGCGAGGGAGCGCGGGAGGGAGCGAGGGAGCCCGGGAGGGAGCGAGGGAGGCCGGGAGGGAGCGAGAGAGCGCGGGAGGGAGCGAGGGAGCCCGGGAGGGAGCGAGGGAGCGCGGGAGGGAGCGACAGAGCGCGGGAGGGAGCGAGGGAGCCCGGGAGGGAGCGAGAGAGAGCGCGGGAGGGAGCGAGAGAGCGCGGGAGGGAGCGAGGGAGCCCGGGAGGGAGCGAGGGAGCCCGGGAGGGAGCGAGGGAGCCCGGGAGGGAGCGAGAGAGCGCGGGAGGGAGCGAGAGAGCGCGGGAGGGAGCGAGGGAGCCCGGGAGGGAGCGAGGGAGCCCGGGAGTGAGCGAGAGAGCGCGGGAGGGAGCGAGAGAGCGCGGGAGGGAGCGAGGGAGCCCGGGAGGGAGCGAGGGAGCGCGGGAGGGAGCGAGAGAGCGCGGGAGGGAGCGAGAGAGCGCGGGAGGAGCGAGGGAGCCCGCGAGGGAGCGAAGAGAGCGCGGGAGGGAGCGAGAGAGCACGGGAGGGAGCGAGGGAGCCCGGGAGGGAGCGAGGGAGCGCGGGAGGGAGCGAGAGAGAGCGGGAGGGAGCGAGAGAGAGCGGGAGGGAGCGAGGGAGCCCGGGAGGGAGCGAGGGAGCCCGGGAGGGAGCGAGAGAGCACGGGAGGGAGCGAGAGAGCGCGGGAGGGAGCGAGAGAGCGCGGGAGGGAGCGAGAGAGCGCGGGAGGGAGCGAGGGAGCCCGGGAGGGAGCGAGGGAGCCCGGGAGGGAGCTAGAGAGCGCGGGAGGGAGCGAGAGAGCGCGGGAGGGAGCGAGAGAGCGCGGGAGGGAGCGAGGGAGCGCGGGAGGGAGCGAGGGAGCCCGGGAGGGAGCGAGGGAGGCCGGGAGGGAGCGAGGGAGCCCGGGAGGGAGCGAGAGAGCGCGGGAGGGAGCGAGAGAGCGCGGGAGGGAGCGAGGGAGCCCGGGAGGGAGCGAGAGAGCCCGGGAGGGACCGAGAGAGAGCGCGGGAGGGAGCGAGGGAGCGCGGGAGGGAGCGAGGGAGTGCGGGAGGGAGCGAGGGAGCCCGGGAGGGAGCGAGGGAGCCCGGGAGGGAGCGAGGGAGCGCGGCAGGGAGCGAGGGAGCGCGGGATGGAGCGAGGGAGCCCGGGAGGGAGCGAGGGAGCGCGGGAGGGGAGCGAGAGGGCGCGGGAGGGAGCGAGAGAGCGCGGGAGGGAGCGAGGGAGCCCGGGAGGGAGCGAGAGAGCGCGGGAGGGAGCGAGGGAGCGCGGGAGGGAGCGAGGGAGCCCGGGAGGGAGCGAGGGAGGCCGGGAGGGAGCGAGAGAGCGCGGGAGGGAGCGAGGGAGCCCGGGGAGGGAGCGAGGGAGCGCGGGAGGGAGCGACAGAGCGCGGGAGGGAGCGAGAGAGCCCGGGAGGGACCGAGAGAGCGCGGGAGGGAGCGAGGAGCGCGGGGAGGGAGCGAGGGAGTGCGGGAGGGAGCGAGGGAGCCGGGAGGGAGCGAGGGAGCCCGGGAGGGAGCGAGGGAGCGCGGGATGGAGCGAGGGAGCCCGGGAGGGAGCGAGAGAGCGCGGGAGGGAGCGAGAGAGCGCGGGAGGGAGCGAGAGAGCGCGGGAAGGGAGCGAGGGAGCCCGGGAGGGAGCGAGAGAGCGCGGGAGGGAGCGAGGGAGCGCGGGGAGGGAGCGAGGGAGCCCGGGAGGGAGCGAGGGAGGCCGGGAGGGAGCGACGAGAGCGCGGGAGGGAGCGAGGGAGCCCGGGAGGGAGCGAGGGAGCGCGGGAGGGAGCGACAGAGCGGGAGCGCGGGAGGAGCGAGGGAGCCCGGGAGGGAGCGCGAGAGCGCGGGAGGGAGCGAGGGAGCTCGGGAGGGGAGCGAGGGAGCCCGGGAGGGAGCGAGGGAGCCCGGGAGGGAGCGAGAGAGCGCGAGGGAGCCCGGGAGGGAGCGAGGGAGCGCGGGAGGGAGCGAGGAGAGCGCGGGAGGGAGCAAGAGAGCCCGGGAGGGAGCGAGGGAGCCCGGGAGGGAGCGAGAGAGCGCGGGAGGGAGCGAGGGAGCCCGGGAGGGAGCGAGGGAGCCCGGGAGGGAGCGAGGGAGCCCGGGAGGGAGCGAGGGAGCCCGGGAGGGAGCGAGGGAGCCCGGGAGGGAGCGAGGGAGCCCGAGAGGGAGCGAGAGAGCCCGGGAGGGAGCGAGGGAGCCCGGGAGGGAGCGAGGGAGCCCGGGAGGGAGCGAGGGAGCCCGGGAGGGAGCGAGGGAGCCCGGGAGGGAGCGAGGGAGCCCGGGAGGGAGCGAGGGAGCCCGGGAGGGAGCGAGGGAGCCCGGGAGGGAGCGAGGGAGCGCGGGAGGGAGCGAGGGAGCCCGGGAGGGAGCGAGGGAGCCCGGGAGGGAGCGAGAGAGCGCGGGAGGGACCGGGAGAGCGCGGGAGAGAGGAGCGAGAGAGCGCGGGAGAGAGAGCGAGAGAGCGCGGGAGGGAGCGAGGGAGCGCGGGAGGGAGCGAGGGAGCGCGGGAGGGAGCGAGGGAGCGCGGGAGGGAGCGAGGGAGCGCGGGAGGGAGCGAGGGAGCCCGGGAGGGAGCGAGGGAGACCGGGAGGGAGCGAGGGAGCGCGGGAGGGACCGAGAGAGCGCGGGAGAGAGCGAGAGAGCGCGGGAGGGAGCGAGAGAGCGCGGGAGGGAGCGAGGGAGCCCGGGAGGGAGCGAGAGAGCGCGGGAGGGAGCGAGGGAGCCCGGGAGGGAGCCCGGGAGGCAGCGAGAGAGCGCGGGAGGGAGCGAGGGAGCCCGGGAGGGAGCGAGGGCGCCCGGGAGGGAGCGAGAGAGCGCGGGAGGGAGCGAGAGAGCGCGGGAGGGAGCGAGAGAGCGCGGGAGGGAGCGAGAGAGCGCGGGAGGGAGCGAGGGAGCCCGGGAGGGAGCGAGGAGAGCGCGGGAGGGAGCGAGGGAGCCCGGGAGGGAGCGAGGGAGCCCGGGAGGGAGCGAGGGAGCCCCGGGAGGGAGCGAGGGAGCCCGGGAGGGAGCGAGAGAGCCCGGGAGGGAGCGAGAGAGCCCGGGAGGGAGCGAGAGAGCCCGGGAGGGAGCGAGAGAGCCCGGGAGGGAGCGAGAGAGCGCGGGAGGGAGCGAGAGAGCGCGGGGAGGGAGCGAGGGAGCCCGGGAGGGAGCGAGAGAGCGCGGGAGGGAGCGAGGGAGCCCGGGAGGGAGCGAGGGAGCCCGGGAGGGAGCGAGAGAGCGCGGGAGGCAGCGAGAGAGCGCGGGAGGGAGCCCGGGAGGGAGCGAGGGCGCCCGGGAGGGAGCGAGAGAGCGCGGGAGGGAGCGAGAGAGCGCAGGAGGGAGCGAGAGAGCGCGGGAGGGAGCGAGAGAGCGCGGGAGGGAGCGAGGGAGCCCGGGAGGGAGCGAGAGAGCGCGGGAGGGGAGCGAGAGAGCGCGGGAGGGAGCGAGGGAGCCCGGGAGGGAGCGAGGGCGCCCGGGAGGGAGCGAGAGAGCCCGGGAGGGAGCGAGGGAGCCCGGGAGGGAGCGAGGGAGACCGGGAGGGGACCGAGAGAGCCCGGGAGGGAGCGAGGGAGCCCGGGAGGGAGCGAGGGAGCACGGGAGGGAGCGAGGGAGCGCGGGAGGGAGCGAGAGCGCCCGGGAGGGACCGAGAGAGCGCGGGACGGAGCGAGGGAGCACGGGAGGGAGCGAGGGAGCGCGGAAGGGAGCGAGAGAGCCCGGGAGGGGACCGAGAGAGCGCGGGAGGGAGCGAGAGAGCGCGGGAGGGAGCGAGGGAGCGAGGGAGGGACCGAGAGAGCCCGGGAGGGACCGAGGGAGCCCGGGAGGGAGCGAGAGAGCGCGGGAGGGACCGAGAGAGCGCGGGAGGGAGCGAGAGAGCGCGGGAGGGAGCGAGGGAGCTCGGGAGGGACCGGGAGAGCCCGGGAGGGACCGAGGGAGCCCGGGAGGGACCGAGGGAGCCGGGAGGGGGCGAGAGAGCGCGGGAGGGAGCGAGGGAGCGCGGGAGGGAGCGAGGGAGCTCGGGTGGGAGCGAGGGAGTTCGGGAGGGACCGAGAGAGCCCGGGAGGGACCGAGGGAGCCCGGGAGGGAGCGAGAGAGCGCGGGAGGGAGCGAGAGAGCGCGGGAGGGACCGAGAGAGCGCGGGAGGGAGCGAGGGAGGACGGGAGGGAGCGAGAGAGCGCGGGAGGGAGCGAGGGAGCTCGGGAGGGACCGAGAGAGCGCGGGAGGGAGCGAGGGAGCACGGGAGGGAGCGAGGGAGCGCGGGAGGGAGCGAGAGAGCCTGGGAGGGACCGAGAGAGCGCGGGAGGGAGCGAGAGAGCGCGGGAGGGAGCGAGGGAGCTCGGGAGGGACCGAGAGAGCCCGGGAGGGACCGAGGGAGCCCGGGAGGGAGCGAGAGAGCGCGGGAGGGAGCGAGAGAGCGCGGGAGGGACTGAGAGAGCGCGGGAGGGAGCGAGAGAGCGCGGGGAGGGAGCGAGGGAGCTCGGGAGGGACCGGGAGAGCCCGGGAGGGACCGAGGGAGCCCGGGAGGGAGCGAAGAGAGCGCGGGAGGGAGCGAGGGAGCGCGGGAGGGAGCGAGGGAGCTCGGGTGGGAGCGAGGGAGCTCGGGAGGGACCGAGAGAGCCGGGAGGGACCGAGGGAGCCCGGAGGGAGCGAGAGAGCGCGGGAGGGACCGAGAGAGCGCGGAAGGGAGCGAGGGAGGGCGGGAGGGAGCGAGAGAGCGCGGGAGGGAGCGAGGGAGCTCGGGAGGGACCGAGAGAGCCCGGGAGGGAGCGAAGAGAGCGCGGGAGGGAGCGAGGGCGCCCGGGAGGGACCGAGAGAGCGCGGGAGGGAGCGAGGGAGCGCGGGAGGTATCGAGAGAGAGCGGGAGAGAGCGAGGGAGCGCGGGAGGGATCGAGAGAGCGCGGGAGGGAGCGAGGGGAGCGCGGGAGGGAGCGAGGGAGCTCGGGAGGGACCGAGAGAGCCCGGGAGGGAGCGAGAGAGCGCGGGAGGGAGCGAGGGAGCCCGGGAGGGAGCTAGAGAGCGCGGGAGGGAGCGAGGGAGCGCGGGAGGGAGCGAGGGAGCCCGGGAGGGAGCGAGGGAGCCCGGGAGGGGAGCGAGAGAGCGCGGGAGGGAGCGAGGGAGCGCGGGAGGGAGCGAGGGAGCCCGGGAGGGAGCGAGAGAGCGCGGGAGGGAGCGAGGGCGCCCGGGAGGGACCGAGAGAGCGCGGGAGGGACCGAGAGAGCGCGGGAGGGACCGAGAGAGCGCGGGAGGGAGCGAGAGAGCCCGGGAGGGACCGAGAGAGCGCGGGAGGGACTGAGGGAGCGCGGGAGGGACTGAGAGAGCACGGGAGGGAGCGAGAGAGCGCGGGGAGGGAGCGAAGAGAGCGCGGGAGGGAGCAAGAGAGACCGGGGAGGGAGCGAGAGAGCGCGGGAGGGACCGAGACCGGGGAGGGAGCGAGAGAGCGCGGGAGGGAGCGAGGGCGCCCGGGAGGGAGCGAGGGCGCCCGGGAGGGAGCGAGAGAGCGCGGGAGGGACCGAGAGAGTGCGGGAGGGACCGAGAGAGCACGGGAGGGACCGAGAGAGCGCGGGAGGGAGCGAGGGAGCCCGGGAGGGAGCGAGGGAGCGCGGGAGGGAGCGAGGGAGCCCGGGAGGGAGCGAGGGAGCCCGGGAGGGAGCGAGGGAGCGCGGTAGGGAGCGAGGGCGCCCGGGAGGGAGCGAGGGAGCGCGGGAGGGAGCGAGGGAGCCCGGGAGGGAGCGAGAGAGCGCGGGAGGGAGCGAGGGAGCCCGGGAGGGAGCGAGGGAGCCCGGGAGGGAGCGAGAGAGCACGGGAGGGAGCGAGGGAGCGCGGGAGGGAGCGAGGGAGCCCGGGAGGGAGCGAGAGAGCGCGGGAGGGAGCGAGAGAGCGCGGGAGGGAGCGGGAGGGAGCGCGGGAGGGGGGAGCGAGGGAGCGCGGGAGGGAGCGAGGGAGCCCGGGAGGGAGCGAGAGCGCGAGGGAGCGAGAGAGCCCGGGAGGGAGCGAGAGAGCCCGGAAGGGACCGAGAGGGAGCGAGGAGCCGGAGGGAGCGAGGGAGCCCGGGAGGGAGCGAGAGAGCCCGGGAGGGAGCGAGGGAGCCCGGGAGGGAGCGAGGGAGCCCGGGAGGGAGCGAGGGAGCCCGGGAGGGAGCGAGGGAGCCCGGGAGGGAGCGAGGGAGCCCGGGAGGGAGCGAGGGAGCCCGGGAGGAGGGGAGCGAGGGGGAGCCCGGGAGGGAGCGAGGGAGCCCGGGAGGGAGCGAGGGAGCCCGGGAGGGAGCGAGGGAGCCCGGAGGAGCGCGGGAGGGAGCGAGGAGCCGGGAGGGAGCGAGGAGCGCGGAGGGAGCGAGGGAGCCCGGGAGGGAGCGCGAGGGAGCGCGGGAGGGAGCGAGGGAGCGCGGGAGGGAGCGAGGGAGCCCGGGAGGGAGCGAGGCAGCGCGGGAGGGAGCGAGAGCGCCCGGGAGGGAGTGAGAGAGCCCGGAGGGACCGAGAGAGCCCGGGAGGGAGCGAGGGAGCCCGGGAGGGAGCGAGGGAGCGAGGGAGCGCGGGAGGGAGCGAGAGCGCCCGGGAGGGACCGAGAGAGCGCGGGACGGAGCGAGGGAGCACGGGAGCGAGCGAGGGAGCGCGGGAGGGAGCGAGAGAGCCCGGGAGGGACCGAGAGAGCGCGGGAGGGAGCGAGAGAGCGCGGGAGGGAGCGAGAGAGCGCGTGAGGGAGCGAGGGGAGCGCGGGAGGGACCGAGAGAGCCCGGGGAGGGGCCGAGGGAGCCCGGGAGGGAGCGAGAGAGCGCGGGAGGGACCGAGAGAGCGCGGGAGGGAGCGAAGAGAGCGCGGGAGGGAGCGAGGGAGCTCGGGAGGGACCGGGAGAGCCCGGGAGGGACCGAGGGAGCCCGGGAGGGAGCGAGAGAGCGCGGGAGGGAGCGAGGGAGCGCGGGAGGGAGCGAGGGAGCTCGGGTGGGAGCGAGGGAGTTCGGGAGGGACCGAGAGAGCCCGGGAGGGACCGAGGGAGCCCGGGAGGGAGCGAGAGAGCGCGGGAGGGACCGAGAGAGCGCGGGAGGGAGCGAGGGAGGGCGGGAGGGAGCGAGAGAGCGCGGGAGGGAGCGAGGGAGCTCGGGAGGGACCGAGAGAGCGCGGGAGGGAGCGAGAGAGCCCGGGAGGGACCGAGAGAGCGCGGGAGGGAGCGAGAGAGCGCGGGAGGGAGCGAGGGAGCTCGGGAGGGACCGAGAGAGCCCGGGAGGGACCGAGGGAGCCCGGGAGGGAGCGAGAGAGCGCGGGAGGGACCGAGAGAGCGCGGGAGGGAGCGAGGGAGCGCGGGAGGGAGCGAGGGAGCTCGGGAGGGACCGGGAGAGCCCGGGAGGGACCGAGGGAGCCCGGGAGGGAGCGAGGGAGGCCGGGAGGGAGCGAGAGAGCGCGGGAGGGAGCGAGGGAGCCCGGGAGGGAGCGAGGGAGCGCGGGAGGGAGCGAGAGAGCGTGGGAGGGAGCGCGGGAGGGAGCGAGGGAGCCCGGGAGGGAGCGAGGGAGCGCGGGAGGGAGCGAGAGAGCGAGAGTGCCCGGGAGGGAGCGAGGGAGCGCGGGAGGGAGCGAGAGAGCGCGGGAGGGAGCGAGGGAGCGCGGGAGGGACCGAGGGAGCCCGGGAGGGAGCGAGAGAGCGCGGGAGGGAGCGAGGGAGCGCGGGAGGGAGCAAGGGAGCCCGGGAGGGAGCGAGGGAGCCCGGGAGGGAGCGAGAGAGCGCGGGAGGGAGCGAGAGAGCGCGGGAGGGAGCGAGAGAGCGCGGGAGGGAGCGAGGGAGCCCGGGAGGGAGCGAGGGAGCCCGGGAGGGAGCGAGAGAGCGCGGGAGGGAGCGAGAGAGCGCGGGAGGGAGCGAGAGAGCGCGGGAGGGAGCGAGGGAGCCCGGGAGGGAGCGAGAGAGCGCGGGAGGGAGCGAGGGAGCGCGGGAGGGAGCGAGGGAGCCCGGGAGGGAGCGAGGGAGCCCGGGAGGGAGCGAGGGAGGCCGGGAGGGAGCGAGAGAGCGCGTGAGGGAGCGAGGGAGCCCGGGAGGGACCGAGAGAGCGCGGGAGGGAGCGAGGGAGCGCGGGAGGGAGCGAGGCAGCCCGGGAGGGAGCGAGAGAGCCCGGGAGGGAGCGAGGGAGCCCGGGAGGGAGCGAGGGAGCCCGGAAGGGAGCGAGAGAGCGCGGGAGGGAGCGAGGGAGCCCGGGAGGGAGCGAGAGAGCGCGGGAGGGAGCGAGGGAGCGCGGGAGGGAGCGAGAGAGCGAGGGAGCCCGGGAGGGAGCGAGGGAGCCCGGGAGGGAGCGAGGGAGCCCGGGAGGGAGCGAGGGAGGGAGCGAGGGAGGGAGCGAGGGAGGGAGCGAGGGAGCCCGGGAGGGAGCGAGGGAGCCCGGGAGGGAGCGAGGGAGCCCGGGAGGGAGCGAGGGAGCCCGGGAGGGAGCGAGGGAGCGCGGGAGGGAGCGAGGGAGCGCGGGAGGGAGCGAGAGAGCGCGGGAGGGAGCGTGAGAGCGCGGGAGGGAGCGAGGGAGCGCGGGAGGGAGCGAGAGAGCGCGCGAGGGAGCGCGGGAGGGAGCGAGGGAGCCCGGGAGGGAGCGAGGGAGCGCGGGAGGGAGCGAGGGAGCCCGGGAGGGAGCGAGGGAGCCCGGGAGGGAGCGAGGGAGCCCGGGAGGGAGCGAGAGAGCCCGGGAGGGAGCGAGGGAGCCCGGGAGGGAGCGAGAGAGCGCGGGAGGGAGCGAGGGCGCCCGGGAGGGCGCGAGGGCGCCCAGGAGGGAGCGAGGGAGCCCGGGAGGGAGCGAGGGAGCCCGGGAGGGAGCGAGGGAGCGCGGGAGCCCGGGAGGGAGCGAGAGAGCCCGGGAGGGAGCGAGGGAGCCCGGGAGGGAGCGAGGGAGCCCGGGAGGGAGCGAGGGAGCCCGGGAGGGAGCGAGAGAGCGCGGGAGGGAGCGAGGGAGGGAGCGAGAGAGCGCGGGAGGGACCGAGAGAGCGCGGGAGGGAGCGAGGGAGCGCGGGAGGGAGCGAGGGAGCGCGGGAGGGAGCGAGAGAGCGCGGGAGGGAGCGAGAGAGCGCGGGAGGGAGCGAGGGAGCCCGGGAGGGACCGAGGGAGCCCGGGAGGGAGCGAGGGAGCGAGAGAGCCCGGGAGGGAGCGAGAGAGCGCGGGAGGGAGCGAGGGAGCCCGGGAGGGAGCGAGAGAGCGCGGGAGGGAGCGAGGGAGGGAGCGAGAGAGCGCGGGAGGGACCGAGAGAGCGCGGGAGGGAGCGAGGGAGCACGGGAGGGAGCGAGGGAGCGCGGGAGGGAGCGAGAGAGCGCGGGAGGGAGCGAGAGAGCGCGGGAGGGAGCGAGGGAGCCCGGGAGGGACCGAGGGAGCCCGGGAGGGAGCGAGGGAGCGAGAGAGCCCGGGAGGGAGCGAGAGAGCGCGGGAGGGAGCGAGGGAGCACGGGAGGGAGCGAGGGAGCCCGGGAGGGAGCGAGGGAGCCCGGGAGGGAGCGAGGGAGCCCGGGAGGGAGCGAGGGAGCCCGGGAGGGAGCGAGGGAGCCCGGGAGGGAGCGAGGGAGCCCGGGAGGGAGCGAGGGAGCGAGAGAGCCCGGGAGGGAGCGAGGGAGCGCGGGAGGGAGCGAGGGAGCCCGGGAGGGAGCGAGGGAGCCCGGGAGGGAGCGAGGGAGCCCGGGAGGGAGCGAGGGAGCCCGGGAGGGAGCGAGGGAGCCCGGGAGGGAGCGAGGGAACCCGGGAGGGAGCGAGGGAGCCCGGGAGGGAGCGAGGGAGCCCGGGAGGGAGCGAGGGAGCCCGGGAGGGAGCGAGAGAGCGCGGGAGGGAGCGAGGGAGCCCGGGAGGGAACGAGGGAGCGCGGGAGGGAGCGAGGGAGCCCGGGAGGGAGCGAGGGAGCGCCCGAGGGACCGAGAGAGCGCGGGAGGGAGCGAGGGAGCCCGGGAGGGAGCGAGGGAGCCCGGGAGGGAGCGAGGGAGCGCGGGAGGGAGCGAGGGAGCCCGGGAGGGAGCGAGGGAGCCCGGGAGGGAGCGAGGGAGCGCGGGAGGGAGCGAGGGAGCCCGGGAGGGAGCGAGGGAGCCCGGGAGGGAGCGAGGGAGCCCGGGAGGGAGCGAGGGAGCCCGGGAGGGAGCGAGGGAGCCCGGGAGGGAGCGAGGGAGCGCGGGAGCCCGGGAGGGAGCGAGGGAGCCCGGGAGGGAGCGAGGGAGCCCGGGCGGGAGCGAGGGAGCCCGGGAGGGAGCGAGTGAGCCCGGGAGGGAGCGCGGGAGGGAGCGAGCAGCCCGTGAGGGAGCGAGGGAGCCCGGGAGGGAGCGAGGGAGCGCGGGAGGGAGCGAGGGAGCCCGGGAGGGAGCGAGGGAGCCCGGGAGGGAGCGAGGGAGCCCGCGAGGGAGCGAGGGAGCCCGGGAGGGAGCGAGGGAGCCCGGGAGGGAGCGAGGGAGCGCGGGAGGGAGCGAGGGAGCGCGGGAGGGAGCGAGAGAGCGCGGGAGGGAGCGAGGGAGCCCGGGAGGGAGCGAGGGAGCCCGGGAGGGAGCGAGAGAGCGCGGGAGGGAGCGAGAGAGCGCGGGAGGGAGCGAGAGAGCGCGGGAGGGAGCGCGGGAGGGAGCGAGAGAGCGCGGGAGGGAGCGAGGGAGCCCGGGAGGGAGCGAGAGAGCGCGGGAGGGAGCGAGGGAGCGCGGGAGGGAGCGAGGGAGCCCGGGAGGGAGCGAGGGAGGCCGGGAGGGAGCGAGAGAGCGCGGGAGGGAGCGAGGGAGCCCGGGAGGGAGCGAGGGAGCGCGGGAGGGAGCGAGGGAGCGCGGGAGGGAGCGACAGAGCGCGGGAGGGAGCGAGAGAGCCCGGGAGGGACCGAGAGAGCGCGGGAGGGAGCGAGGGAGCGCGGGAGGGAGCGAGGGAGTGCGGGAGGGAGCGAGGGAGCCCGGGAGGGAGCGAGGGAGCCCGGGAGGGAGCGAGGGAGCGCGGGAGGGAGCGAGGGAGCGCGGGATGGAGCGAGGGAGCCCGGGAGGGAGCGAGAGAGCGCGGGAGGGAGCGAGAGAGCGCGGGAGGGAGCGAGAGAGCGCGGGAGGGAGCGAGGGAGCCCGGGAGGGAGCGAGGGAGCGCGGGAGGGAGCGAGGGAGCCCGGGAGGGAGCGAGGGAGGCCGGGAGGGAGCGAGGGAGGCCGGGAGGGAGCGAGAGAGCGCGGGAGGGAGCGAGGGAGCCCGGGAGGGAGCGAGGGAGCGCGGGAGGGAGCGACAGAGCGCGGGAGGGAGCGAGGGAGCCCGGGAGGGAGCGCGAGAGCGCGGGAGGGAGCGAGGGAGCTCGGGAGGGAGCGAGGGAGCCCGGGAGGGAGCGAGGGAGCCCGGGAGGGAGCGAGAGAGCGCGGGAGGGAGCAAGGGAGCCCGGGAGGGAGCGAGGGAGCGCGGGAGGGAGCGAGAGAGCGCGGGAGGGAGCAAGAGAGCCCGGGAGGGAGCGAGGGAGCGCGGGAGGGAGCGAGGGAGCCCGGGAGGGACCGAGGGAGCCCGGGAGGGAGCGAGGGAGCGAGAGAGCCCGGGAGGGAGCGAGAGAGCGCGGGAGGGAGCGAGGGAGCCCGGGAGGGAGCGAGGGAGCCCGGGAGGGAGCGAGGGAGCCCGGGAGGGAGCGAGGGAGCCCGGGAGGGAGCGAGGGAGCCCGGGAGGGAGCGAGGGAGCGAGAGAGCCCGGGAGGGAGCGAGGGAGCGCGGGAGGGAGCGAGGGAGCCCGGGAGGGAGCGAGGGAGCCCGGGAGGGAGCGAGGGAGCGCGGGAGGGAGCGAGAGAGCGCGGGAGGGAGCGAGAGAGCGCGGGAGGGAGCGAGAGAGCGCGGGAGGGAGCGAGGGAGCCCGGGAGGGAGCGAGGGAGCCCGGGAGGGAGCGAGGGAGCGCGGGAGGGAGCGAGAGAGCGCGGGAGGGAGCGAGAGAGCGCGGGAGGGAGCGAGAGAGCGCGGGAGGGAGCGAGAGAGCGCGGGAGGGAGCGAGGGAGCGCGGGAGGGAGCGAGGGAGGCCGGGAGGGAGCGAGGGAGCCCGGGAGGGAGCGAGAGAGCGCGGGAGGGAGCGAGAGAGCGCGGGAGGGCGCGAGGGAGCCCGGGAGGGAGCGAGGGAGCGCGGGAGGGAGCGAGAGAGCGCGGGAGGGAGCGAGAGAGCGCGGGAGGGAGCGAGAGAGCGCGGGAGGGAGCGAGGGAGCCCGGGAGGGAGCGAGGGGGCCCGGGAGGGAGCGAGAGAGCGTGGGAGGGAGCGCGGGAGGGAGCGAGGGAGCCCGGGAGGGAGCGAGGGAGCGCGGGAGGGAGCGAGAAAGCGAGAGTGCCCGGGAGGGAGCGAGGGAGCGCGGGAGGGAGCGAGAGAGCGCGGGAGGGAGCGAGGGAGCGCGGGAGGGACCGAGGGAGCCCGGGAGGGAGCGAGAGAGCGCGGGAGGGAGCGAGGGAGCGCGGGAGGGAGCGAGGGAGCCCGGGAGGGAGCGAGGGAGCCCGGGAGGGAGCGAGAGAGCGCGGGAGGGAGCGAGAGAGCGCGGGAGGGAGCGAGAGAGCGCGGGAGGGAGCGAGGGAGCCCGGGAGGGAGCGAGGAAGCCCGGGAGGGAGCGAGAGAGCGCGGGAGGGAGCGAGAGAGCGCGGGAGGGAGCGAGAGAGCGCGGGAGGGAGCGAGGGAGCCCGGGAGGGAGCGAGAGAGCGCGGGAGGGAGCGAGGGAGCGCGGGAGGGAGCGAGGGAGCCCGGGAGGGAGCGAGGGAGGCCGGGAGGGAGCGAGGGAGGCCGGGAGGGAGCGAGAGAGCGCGTGAGGGAGCGAGGGAGCCCGGGAGGGACCGAGAGAGCGCGGGAGGGAGCGAGGGAGCGCGGGAGGGAGCGAGGCAGCCCGGGAGGGAGCGAGAGAGCCCGGGAGGGAGCGAGGGAGCCCGGGAGGGAGCGAGGGAGCCCGGGAGGGAGCGAGAGAGCGCGGGAGGGAGCGAGGGAGCCCGGGAGGGAGCGAGACAGCGCGGGAGGGAGCGAGAGAGCGCGGGAGGGAGCGAGAGAGCGCGGGAGGGAGCGAGGGAGCCCGGGAGGGAGCGAGGGAGCCCGGGAGGGAGCGAGGGAGCCCGGGAGGGAGCGAGGGAGGGAGCGAGGGAGGGAGCGAGGGAGGGAGCGAGGGAGCCCGGGAGGGAGCGAGGGAGCCCGGGAGGGAGCGAGGGAGCGCGGGAGGGAGCGAGGGAGCCCGGGAGGGAGCGAGGGAGCCCGGGAGGGAGCGAGGGAGCGCGGGAGGGAGCGAGAGAGCGCGGGAGGGAGCGAGAGAGCGCGGGAGGGAGCGAGGGAGCGCGGGAGGGAGCGAGAGAGCGCGCGAGGGAGCGCGGGAGGGAGCGAGGGAGCCCGGGAGGGAGCGAGGGAGCGCGGGAGGGAGCGAGGGAGCCCGGGAGGGAGCGAGGGAGCCCGGGAGGGAGCGAGGGAGCCCGGGAGGGAGCGAGAGAGCCCGGGAGGGAGCGAGGGAGCCCGGGAGGGAGCGAGAGAGCGCGGGAGGGAGCGAGGGCGCCCGGGAGGGCGCGAGGGCGCCCGGGAGGGAGCGAGGGAGCCCGGGAGGGAGCGAGGGAGCCCGGGAGGGAGCGAGGGAGCCCGGGAGGGAGCGAGGGAGCGCGGGAGCCCGGGAGGGAGCGAGAGAGCCCGGCAGGGAGCGAGGGAGCCCGGGAGGGAGCGAGGGAGCCCGGGAGGGAGCGAGCGAGCCCGGGAGGGAGCGAGAGAGCGCGGGAGGGAGCGAGGGAGGGAGCGAGAGAGCGCGGGAGGGACCGAGAGAGCGCGGGAGGGAGCGAGGGAGCGCGGGAGGGAGCGAGAGAGCGCGGGAGGGAGCGAGGGAGCGCGGGAGGGAGCGAGGGAGCCCGGGAGGGACCGAGGGAGCCCGGGAGGGAGCGAGGGAGCGAGAGAGCCCGGGAGGGAGCGAGAGAGCGCGGGAGGGAGCGAGGGAGCCCGGGAGGGAGCGAGGGAGCCCGGGAGGGAGCGAGGGAGCCCGGGAGGGAGCGAGGGAGCCCGGGAGGGAGCGAGGGAGCCCGGGAGGGAGCGAGGGAGCCCGGGAGGGAGCGAGGGAGCCCGGGAGGGAGCGAGGGAGCGAGAGAGCCCGGGAGGGAGCGAGGGAGCGCGGGAGGGAGCGAGGGAGCCCGGGAGGGAGCGAGGGAGCCCGGGAGGGAGCGAGGGAGCCCGGGAGGGAGCGAGGGAGCCCGGGAGGGAGCGAGGGAGCCCGGGAGGGAGCGAGGGAGCCCGGGAGGGAGCGAGGGAGCCCGGGAGGGAGCGAGGGAGCCCGGGAGGGAGCGAGAGAGCGCGGGAGGGAGCGAGGGAGCCCGGGAGGGAGCGAGGGAGCCCGGGAGGGAGCGAGGGAGCCCGGGAGGGAACGAGGGAGCGCGGGAGGGAGCGAGGGAGCCCGGGAGGGAGCGAGGGAGCGCCCGAGGGACCGAGAGAGCGCGGGAGGGAGCGAGGGAGCCCGGGAGGGAGCGAGGGAGCCCGGGAGGGAGCGAGGGAGCGCGGGAGGGAGCGAGGGAGCCCGGGAGGGAGCGAGGGAGCCCGGGAGGGAGCGAGGGAGCGCGGGAGGGAGCGAGGGAGCCCGGGAGGGAGCGAGGGAGCCCGGGAGGGAGCGAGGGAGCCCGGGAGGGAGCGAGGGAGCCCGGGAGGGAGCGAGGGAGCCCGGGAGGGAGCGAGGGAGCCCGGGAGGGAGCGAGGGAGCCCGGGAGGGAGCGAGGGAGCCCGGGAGGGAGCGAGGGAGCCCGGGCGGGAGCGAGGGAGCCCGGGAGGGAGCGAGTGAGCCCGGGAGGGAGCGCGGGAGGGAGCGAGGGAGCCCGTGAGGGAGCGAGGGAGCCCGGGAGGGAGCGAGGGAGCGCGGGAGGGAGCGAGGGAGCCCGGGAGGGAGCGAGGGAGCCCGGGAGGGAGCGAGGGAGCCCGCGAGGGAGCGAGGGAGCCCGGGAGGGAGCGAGGGAGCCCGGGAGGGAGCGAGGGAGCGCGGGAGGGAGCGAGGGAGCGCGGGAGGGAGCAAGGGAGCGCGGGAGAGAGCGAGGGAGCCCGGGAGGGAGCGAGGGAGCCCGGGAGGGAGCCCGGGAGGGAGCGAGAGAGCGCGGGAGGGAGCGAGGGAGCCCGGGAGGGAGCGAGGGAGCCCGGGAGGGAGCGAGAGAGCGCGGGAGGGAGCGAGAGAGCGCGGGAGGGAGCGAGGGAGCCTGGGAGGGAGCGAGAGAGCGCGGGAGGGAGCGAGAGAGCACGGGAGGGAGCGAGAGAGCACGGGAGGGAGCGAGGGAGCCCGGGAGGGAGCGAGGGAGCGCGGGAGGGAGCGAGGGAGCCCGGGAGGGAGCGAGGGAGGCCGGGAGGGAGCGAGAGAGCGCGGGAGGGAGCGAGGGAGCCCGGGAGGGAGCGAGGGAGCGCGGGAGGGAGCGACAGAGCGCGGGAGGGAGCGAGGGAGCCCGGGAGGGAGCGAGAGAGCGCGGGAGGGAGCGAGAGAGCGCGGGAGGGAGCGAGGGAGCCCGGGAGGGAGCGAGGGAGCCCGGGAGGGAGCGAGGGAGCCCGGGAGGGAGCGAGAGAGCGCGGGAGGGAGCGAGAGAGCGCGGGAGGGAGCGAGGGAGCCCGGGAGGGAGCGAGGGAGCCCGGGAGTGAGCGAGAGAGCGCGGGAGGGAGCGAGAGAGCGCGGGAGGGAGCGAGGGAGCCCGGGAGGGAGCGAGGGAGCGCGGGAGGGAGCGAGAGAGCGCGGGAGGGAGCGAGAGAGCGCGGGAGGGAGCGAGGGAGCCCGCGAGGGAGCGAGAGAGCGCGGGAGGGAGCGAGAGAGCACGGGAGGGAGCGAGGGAGCCCGGGAGGGAGCGAGGGAGCGCGGGAGGGAGCGAGAGAGAGCGGGAGGGAGCGAGAGAGAGCGGGAGGGAGCGAGGGAGCCCGGGAGGGAGCGAGGGAGCCCGGGAGGGAGCGAGAGAGCACGGGAGGGAGCGAGAGAGCGCGGGAGGGAGCGAGAGAGCGCGGGAGGGAGCGAGAGAGCGCGGGAGGGAGCGAGGGAGCCCGGGAGGGAGCGAGGGAGCCCGGGAGGGAGCTAGAGAGCGCGGGAGGGAGCGAGAGAGCGCGGGAGGGAGCGAGAGAGCGCGGGAGGGAGCGAGGGAGCGCGGGAGGGAGCGAGGGAGCCCGGGAGGGAGCGAGGGAGGCCGGGAGGGAGCGAGGGAGCCCGGGAGGGAGCGAGAGAGCGCGGGAGGGAGCGAGAGAGCGCGGGAGGGAGCGAGGGAGCCCGGGAGGGAGCGAGAGAGCCCGGGAGGGACCGAGAGAGCGCGGGAGGGAGCGAGGGAGCGCGGGAGGGAGCGAGGGAGTGCGGGAGGGAGCGAGGGAGCCCGGGAGGGAGCGAGGGAGCCCGGGAGGGAGCGAGGGAGCGCGGCAGGGAGCGAGGGAGCGCGGGATGGAGCGAGGGAGCCCGGGAGGGAGCGAGGGAGCGCGGGAGGGAGCGAGAGGGCGCGGGAGGGAGCGAGAGAGCGCGGGAGGGAGCGAGGGAGCCCGGGAGGGAGCGAGAGAGCGCGGGAGGGAGCGAGGGAGCGCGGGAGGGAGCGAGGGAGCCCGGGAGGGAGCGAGGGAGGCCGGGAGGGAGCGAGAGAGCGCGGGAGGGAGCGAGGGAGCCCGGGAGGGAGCGAGGGAGCGCGGGAGGGAGCGACAGAGCGCGGGAGGGAGCGAGAGAGCCCGGGAGGGACCGAGAGAGCGCGGGAGGGAGCGAGGGAGCGCGGGAGGGAGCGAGGGAGTGCGGGAGGGAGCGAGGGAGCCCGGGAGGGAGCGAGGGAGCCCGGGAGGGAGCGAGGGAGCGCGGGATGGAGCGAGGGAGCCCGGGAGGGAGCGAGAGAGCGCGGGAGGGAGCGAGAGAGCGCGGGAGGGAGCGAGAGAGCGCGGGAGGGAGCGAGGGAGCCCGGGAGGGAGCGAGAGAGCGCGGGAGGGAGCGAGGGAGCGCGGGAGGGAGCGAGGGAGCCCGGGAGGGAGCGAGGGAGGCCGGGAGGGAGCGAGAGAGCGCGGGAGGGAGCGAGGGAGCCCGGGAGGGAGCGAGGGAGCGCGGGAGGGAGCGACAGAGCGCGGGAGGGAGCGAGGGAGCCCGGGAGGGAGCGCGAGAGCGCGGGAGGGAGCGAGGGAGCTCGGGAGGGAGCGAGGGAGCCCGGGAGGGAGCGAGGGAGCCCGGGAGGGAGCGAGAGAGCGCGAGGGAGCCCGGGAGGGAGCGAGGGAGCGCGGGAGGGAGCGAGAGAGCGCGGGAGGGAGCAAGAGAGCCCGGGAGGGAGCGAGGGAGCCCGGGAGGGAGCGAGAGAGCGCGGGAGGGAGCGAGGGAGCCCGGGAGGGAGCGAGGGAGCCCGGGAGGGAGCGAGGGAGCCCGGGAGGGAGCGAGGGAGCCCGGGAGGGAGCGAGGGAGCCCGGGAGGGAGCGAGGGAGCCCGAGAGGGAGCGAGAGAGCCCGGGAGGGAGCGAGGGAGCCCGGGAGGGAGCGAGGGAGCCCGGGAGGGAGCGAGGGAGCCCGGGAGGGAGCGAGGGAGCCCGGGAGGGAGCGAGGGAGCCCGGGAGGGAGCGAGGGAGCCCGGGAGGGAGCGAGGGAGCCCGGGAGGGAGCGAGGGAGCGCGGGAGGGAGCGAGGGAGCCCGGGAGGGAGCGAGGGAGCCCGGGAGGGAGCGAGAGAGCGCGGGAGGGACCGGGAGAGCGCGGGAGAGAGCGAGAGAGCGCGGGAGAGAGCGAGAGAGCGCGGGAGGGAGCGAGGGAGCGCGGGAGGGAGCGAGGGAGCGCGGGAGGGAGCGAGGGAGCGCGGGAGGGAGCGAGGGAGCGCGGGAGGGAGCGAGGGAGCCCGGGAGGGAGCGAGGGAGACCGGGAGGGAGCGAGGGAGCGCGGGAGGGACCGAGAGAGCGCGGGAGAGAGCGAGAGAGCGCGGGAGGGAGCGAGAGAGCGCGGGAGGGAGCGAGGGAGCCCGGGAGGGAGCGAGAGAGCGCGGGAGGGAGCGAGGGAGCCCGGGAGGGAGCCCGGGAGGCAGCGAGGAGAGCGCGGGAGGGAGCGAGGGAGCCCGGGAGGGAGCGAGGGCGCCCGGGAGGGAGCGAGAGAGCGCGGGAGGGAGCGAGAGAGCGCGGGAGGGAGCGAGAGAGCGCGGGAGGGAGCGAGAGAGCGCGGGAGGGAGCGAGGGAGCCCGGGAGGGAGCGAGAGAGCGCGGGAGGGAGCGAGGGAGCCCGGGAGGGAGCGAGGGAGCCCGGGAGGGAGCGAGGGAGCCCGGGAGGGAGCGAGGGAGCCCGGGAGGGAGCGAGAGAGCCCGGGAGGGAGCGAGAGAGCCCGGGAGGGAGCGAGAGAGCCCGGGAGGGAGCGAGAGAGCCCGGGAGGGAGCGAGAGAGCGCGGGAGGGAGCGAGAGAGCGCGGGAGGGAGCGAGGGAGCCCGGGAGGGAGCGAGAGAGCGCGGGAGGGAGCGAGGGAGCCCGGGAGGGAGCGAGGGAGCCCGGGAGGGAGCGAGAGAGCGCGGGAGGCAGCGAGAGAGCGCGGGAGGGAGCCCGGGAGGGAGCGAGGGCGCCCGGGAGGGAGCGAGAGAGCGCGGGAGGGAGCGAGAGAGCGCAGGAGGGAGCGAGAGAGCGCGGGAGGGAGCGAGAGAGCGCGGGAGGGAGCGAGGGAGCCCGGGAGGGAGCGAGAGAGCGCGGGAGGGAGCGAGAGAGCGCGGGAGGGAGCGAGGGAGCCCGGGAGGGAGCGAGGGCGCCCGGGAGGGAGCGAGAGAGCCCGGGAGGGAGCGAGGGAGCCCGGGAGGGAGCGAGGGAGACCGGGAGGGACCGAGAGAGCCCGGGAGGGAGCGAGGGAGCCCGGGAGGGAGCGAGGGAGCACGGGAGGGAGCGAGGGAGCGCGGGAGGGAGCGAGAGCGCCCGGGAGGGACCGAGAGAGCGCGGGACGGAGCGAGGGAGCACGGGAGGGAGCGAGGGAGCGCGGAAGGGAGCGAGAGAGCCCGGGAGGGACCGAGAGAGCGCGGGAGGGAGCGAGAGAGCGCGGGAGGGAGCGAGGGAGCGAGGGAGGGACCGAGAGAGCCCGGGAGGGACCGAGGGAGCCCGGGAGGGAGCGAGAGAGCGCGGGAGGGACCGAGAGAGCGCGGGAGGGAGCGAGAGAGCGCGGGAGGGAGCGAGGGAGCTCGGGAGGGACCGGGAGAGCCCGGGAGGGACCGAGGGAGCCCGGGAGGGACCGAGGGAGCCCGGGAGGGGGCGAGAGAGCGCGGGAGGGAGCGAGGGAGCGCGGGAGGGAGCGAGGGAGCTCGGGTGGGAGCGAGGGAGTTCGGGAGGGACCGAGAGAGCCCGGGAGGGACCGAGGGAGCCCGGGAGGGAGCGAGAGAGCGCGGGAGGGAGCGAGAGAGCGCGGGAGGGACCGAGAGAGCGCGGGAGGGAGCGAGGGAGGACGGGAGGGAGCGAGAGAGCGCGGGAGGGAGCGAGGGAGCTCGGGAGGGACCGAGAGAGCGCGGGAGGGAGCGAGGGAGCACGGGAGGGAGCGAGGGAGCGCGGGAGGGAGCGAGAGAGCCTGGGAGGGACCGAGAGAGCGCGGGAGGGAGCGAGAGAGCGCGGGAGGGAGCGAGGGAGCTCGGGAGGGACCGAGAGAGCCCGGGAGGGACCGAGGGAGCCCGGGAGGGAGCGAGAGAGCGCGGGAGGGAGCGAGAGAGCGCGGGAGGGACTGAGAGAGCGCGGGAGGGAGCGAGAGAGCGCGGGAGGGAGCGAGGGAGCTCGGGAGGGACCGGGAGAGCCCGGGAGGGACCGAGGGAGCCCGGGAGGGAGCGAGAGAGCGCGGGAGGGAGCGAGGGAGCGCGGGAGGGAGCGAGGGAGCTCGGGTGGGAGCGAGGGAGCTCGGGAGGGACCGAGAGAGCCCGGGAGGGACCGAGGGAGCCCGGGAGGGAGCGAGAGAGCGCGGGAGGGACCGAGAGAGCGCGGAAGGGAGCGAGGGAGGGCGGGAGGGAGCGAGAGAGCGCGGGAGGGAGCGAGGGAGCTCGGGAGGGACCGAGAGAGCCCGGGAGGGAGCGAGAGAGCGCGGGAGGGAGCGAGGGCGCCCGGGAGGGACCGAGAGAGCGCGGGAGGGAGCGAGGGAGCGCGGGAGGTATCGAGAGAGAGCGGGAGAGAGCGAGGGAGCGCGGGAGGGATCGAGAGAGCGCGGGAGGGAGCGAGGGAGCGCGGGAGGGAGCGAGGGAGCTCGGGAGGGACCGAGAGAGCCCGGGAGGGAGCGAGAGAGCGCGGGAGGGAGCGAGGGAGCCCGGGAGGGAGCTAGAGAGCGCGGGAGGGAGCGAGGGAGCGCGGGAGGGAGCGAGGGAGCCCGGGAGGGAGCGAGGGAGCCCGGGAGGGAGCGAGAGAGCGCGGGAGGGAGCGAGGGAGCGCGGGAGGGAGCGAGGGAGCCCGGGAGGGAGCGAGAGAGCGCGGGAGGGAGCGAGGGCGCCCGGGAGGGACCGAGAGAGCGCGGGAGGGACCGAGAGAGCGCGGGAGGGACCGAGAGAGCGCGGGAGGGAGCGAGAGAGCCCGGGAGGGACCGAGAGAGCGCGGGAGGGACTGAGGGAGCGCGGGAGGGACTGAGAGAGCACGGGAGGGAGCGAGAGAGCGCGGGGAGGGAGCGAGAGAGCGCGGGAGGGAGCAAGAGAGACCGGGGAGGGAGCGAGAGAGCGCGGGAGGGACCGAGACCGGGGAGGGAGCGAGAGAGCGCGGGAGGGAGCGAGGGCGCCCGGGAGGGAGCGAGGGCGCCCGGGAGGGAGCGAGAGAGCGCGGGAGGGACCGAGAGAGTGCGGGAGGGACCGAGAGAGCACGGGAGGGACCGAGAGAGCGCGGGAGGGAGCGAGGGAGCCCGGGAGGGAGCGAGGGAGCGCGGGAGGGAGCGAGGGAGCCCGGGAGGGAGCGAGGGAGCCCGGGAGGGAGCGAGGGAGCGCGGTAGGGAGCGAGGGCGCCCGGGAGGGAGCGAGGGAGCGCGGGAGGGAGCGAGGGAGCCCGGGAGGGAGCGAGAGAGCGCGGGAGGGAGCGAGGGAGCCCGGGAGGGAGCGAGGGAGCCCGGGAGGGAGCGAGAGAGCACGGGAGGGAGCGAGGGAGCGCGGGAGGGAGCGAGGGAGCCCGGGAGGGAGCGAGAGAGCGCGGGAGGGAGCGAGAGAGCGCGGGAGGGAGCGAGGGAGCGCGGGAGGGAGCGAGGGAGCGCGGGAGGGAGCGAGGGAGCCCGGGAGGGAGCGAGGGAGCGCGGGAGGGAGCGAGAGAGCCCGGGAGGGAGCGAGAGAGCCCGGAAGGGACCGAGGGAGCGCGGGAGGGAGCGAGGGAGCCCGGGAGGGAGCGAGAGAGCCCGGGAGGGAGCGAGGGAGCCCGGGAGGGAGCGAGGGAGCCCGGGAGGGAGCGAGGGAGCCCGGGAGGGAGCGAGGGAGCCCGGGAGGGAGCGAGGGAGCCCGGGAGGGAGCGAGGGAGCCCGGGAGGGAGCGAGGGAGCCCGGGAGGGAGCGAGGGAGCCCGGGAGGGAGCGAGGGAGCCCGGGAGGGAGCGAGAGAGCGCGGGAGGGAGCGAGGGAGCGCGGGAGGGAGCGAGGGAGCCCGGGAGGGAGCGAGGGAGCGCGGGAGGGAGCGAGGGAGCGCGGGAGGGAGCGAGGGAGCCCGGGAGGGAGCGAGGCAGCGCGGGAGGGAGCGAGAGCGCCCGGGAGGGAGTGAGAGAGCCCGGGAGGGACCGAGAGAGCCCGGGAGGGAGCGAGGGAGCCCGGGAGGGAGCGAGGGAGCGAGGGAGCGCGGGAGGGAGCGAGAGCGCCCGGGAGGGACCGAGAGAGCGCGGGACGGAGCGAGGGAGCACGGGAGCGAGCGAGGGAGCGCGGGAGGGAGCGAGAGAGCCCGGGAGGGACCGAGAGAGCGCGGGAGGGAGCGAGAGAGCGCGGGAGGGAGCGAGAGAGCGCGTGAGGGAGCGAGGGAGCGCGGGAGGGACCGAGAGAGCCCGGGAGGGGCCGAGGGAGCCCGGGAGGGAGCGAGAGAGCGCGGGAGGGACCGAGAGAGCGCGGGAGGGAGCGAGAGAGCGCGGGAGGGAGCGAGGGAGCTCGGGAGGGACCGGGAGAGCCCGGGAGGGACCGAGGGAGCCCGGGAGGGAGCGAGAGAGCGCGGGAGGGAGCGAGGGAGCGCGGGAGGGAGCGAGGGAGCTCGGGTGGGAGCGAGGGAGTTCGGGAGGGACCGAGAGAGCCCGGGAGGGACCGAGGGAGCCCGGGAGGGAGCGAGAGAGCGCGGGAGGGACCGAGAGAGCGCGGGAGGGAGCGAGGGAGGGCGGGAGGGAGCGAGAGAGCGCGGGAGGGAGCGAGGGAGCTCGGGAGGGACCGAGAGAGCGCGGGAGGGAGCGAGAGAGCCCGGGAGGGACCGAGAGAGCGCGGGAGGGAGCGAGAGAGCGCGGGAGGGAGCGAGGGAGCTCGGGAGGGGACCGAGAGAGCCCGGGAGGGACCGAGGGAGCCCGGGAGGGAGCGAGAGAGCGCGGGAGGGACCGAGAGAGCGCGGGAGGGAGCGAGGGAGCGCGGGAGGGAGCGAGGGAGCTCGGGAGGGACCGGGAGAGCCCGGGAGGGACCGAGGGAGCCCGGGACGGACCGAGAGAGCGCGGGAGGGAGCGAGAGAGCGCGGGAGGGAGCGAGGGAGCGCGGGAGGGAGCGAGGGAGCTCGGGAGGGACCGAGAGAGCCCGGGAGGGACCGAGGGAGCCCGGGAGGGAGCGAGAGAGCGCGGGAGGGACCGAGAGAGCGCGGGAGGGAGCGAGGGAGGGCGGGAGGGAGCGAGAGAGCGCGGGAGGGAGCGAGGGAGCGAGGGAGGGACCGAGAGAGCCCGGGAGGGAGCGAGAGAGCGCGGGAGGGAGCGAGGGCGCCCGGGAGGGACCGAGAGAGCGCGGGAGGGAGCGAGGGAGCGCGGGAGGTATCGAGAGAGCGCGGGAGAGAGCGAGGGAGCGCGGGAGGGATCGAGAGAGCGCGGGAGGGAGCGAGGGAGCGCGGGAGGGAGCGAGGGAGCTCGGGAGGGACCGAGAGAGCCCGGGAGGGAGCGAGAGAGCGCGGGAGGGAGCGAGGGAGCCCGGGACGGAGCTAGAGAGCGCGGGAGGGAGCGAGGGAGCGCGGGAGGGAGCGAGGGAGCGCGGGAGCCCGGGAGGGAGCGAGGGAGCCCGGGAGGGAGCGAGAGAGCGCGGGAGGGAGCGAGAGAGCGCGGGAGGGAGCGAGGGAGCGCGGGAGGGAGCGAGGGAGCCCGGGAGGGAGCGAAGAGAGCGCGGGAGGGAGCGAGGGCGCCCGGGAGGGACCGAGAGAGCGCGGGAGGGACCGAGAGAGCGCGGGAGGGAGCGAGAGAGCCCGGGAGGGACCGAGAGAGCGCGGGAGGGACTCAGAGAGCGCGGGAGGGACTGAGAGAGCGCGGGAGGGAGCGAGAGAGCGCGGAGAGGGAGCGAGAGAGCGCGGGAGGGAGCGAGAGAGACCGGGGAGGGAGCGAGAGAGCGCGGGAGGGACCGAGACCGGGGAGGGAGCGAGAGAGCGCGGGAGGGAGCGAGGGCGCCCGGGAGGGAGCGAGGGCGCCCGGGAGGGAGCGAGAGAGCGCGAGAGGGACCGAGAGAGCGCGGGAGGGACCGATAGAGCACGGGAGGGACCGAGAGAGCGCGGGAGGGAGCGAGGGAGCCCGGGAGGGAGCGAGGGAGCGCGGGAGGGAGCGAGGGAGCCCGGTAGGGAGCGAGGGAGCCCGGGAGGGAGCGAGGGAGCCCGGGAGGGAGCGAGGGAGCGCGGTAGGGAGCGAGGGCGCCCGGGAGGGAGCGAGAGAGCGCGGGAGGGAGCGAGGGAGCCCGGGAGGGAGCGAGGGAGCCCGGGAGGGAGCGAGAGAGCGCGGGAGGGAGCGAGGGAGCGCGGGAGGGAGCGAGGGAGCCCGGGAGGGAGCGAGGGAGCGCGGGAGGGAGCGAGGGAGCGCGGGAGGGAGCGAGGGAGCCCGGGAGGGAGCGAGGCAGCGCGGGAGGGAGCGAGAGCGCCCGGGAGGGAGCGAGAGAGCCCGGGAGGGACCGAGAGAGCCCGGGAGGGAGCGAGGGTGCCCGGGAGGGAGCGAGGGAGCGAGGGAGCGCGGGAGGGAGCGAGAGCGCCCGGGAGGGACCGAGAGAGCGCGGGACGGAGCGAGGGAGCACGGGAGGGAGCGAGGGAGCGCGGGAGGGAGCGAGAGAGCCCGGGAGGGACCGAGAGAGCGCGGGAGGGAGCGAGAGAGCGCGGGAGGGAGCGAGGGAGCTCGGGAGGGACCGAGAGAGCCCGGGAGGGGCCGAGGGAGCCCGGGAGGGAGCGAGAGAGCGCGGGAGGGACCGAGAGAGCGCGGGAGGGAGCGAGAGAGCGCGGGAGGGAGCGAGGGAGCTCGGGAGGGACCGGGAGAGCCCGGGAGGGACCGAGGGAGCCCGGGAGGGAGCGAGAGAGCGCGGGAGGGAGCGAGGGAGCGCGGGAGGGAGCGAGGGAGCTCGGGTGGGAGCGAGGGAGTTCGGGAGGGACCGAGAGAGCCCGGGAGGGACCGAGGGAGCCCGGGAGGGAGCGAGAGAGCGCGGGAGGGACCGAGAGAGCGCGGGAGGGAGCGAGGGAGGGCGGGAGGGAGCGAGAGAGCGCGGGAGGGAGCGAGGGAGCTCGGGAGGGACCGAGAGAGCGCGGGAGGGAGCGAGGGAGCACGGGAGGGAGCGAGGGAGCGCGGGAGGGAGCGAGAGAGCCCGGGAGGGACCGAGAGAGCGCGGGAGGGAGCGAGAGAGCGCGGGAGGGAGCGAGGGAGCTCGGGAGGGACCGAGAGAGCCCGGGAGGGACCGAGGGAGCCCGGGAGGGAGCGAGAGAGCGCGGGAGGGACCGAGAGAGCGCGGGAGGGAGCGAGGGAGCGCGGGAGGGAGCGAGGGAGCTCGGGAGGGACCGGGAGTGCCCGGGAGGGACCGAGGGAGCCCGGGAGGGACCGAGAGAGCGCGGGAGGGAGCGAGAGAGCGCGGGAGGGAGCGAGGGAGCGCGGGAGGGAGCGAGGGAGCTCGGGAGGGACCGAGAGAGCCCGGGAGGGACCGAGGGAGCCCGGGAGGGAGCGAGAGAGCGCGGGAGGGACCGAGAGAGCGCGGGAGGGAGCGAGGGAGGGCGGGAGGGAGCGAGAGAGCGCGGGAGGGAGCGAGGGAGCTCGGGAGGGACCGAGAGAGCCCGGGAGGGAGCGAGAGAGTGCGGGAGGGAGCGAGGGCGCCCGGGAGGGACCGAGAGAGCGCGGGAGGGAGCGAGGGAGCGCGGGAGGTATCGAGAGAGCGCGGGAGAGAGCGAGGGAGCGCGGGAGGGATCGAGAGAGCGCGGGAGGGAGCGAGGGAGCGCGGGAGGGAGCGAGGGAGCTCGGGAGGGACCGAGAGAGCCCGGGAGGGAGCGAGAGAGCGCGGGAGGGAGCGAGGGAGCCCGGGACGGAGCTAGAGAGCGCGGGAGGGAGCGAGGGAGCGCGGGAGGGAGCGAGGGAGCCCGGGAGGGAGCGAGGGAGCCCGGGAGGGAGCGAGAGAGCGCGGGAGGGAGCGAGGGAGCGCGGGAGGGAGCGAGGGAGCCCGGGAGGGAGCGAGAGAGCGCGGGAGGGAGCGAGGGCGCCCGGGAGGGACCGAGAGAGCGCGGGAGGGACCGAGAGAGCGCGGGAGGGAGCGAGAGAGCCCGGGAGGGACCGAGAGAGCGCGGGAGGGACTCAGAGAGCGCGGGAGGGACTGAGAGAGCGCGGGAGGGAGCGAGAGAGCGCGGAGAGGGAGCGAGAGAGCGCGGGAGGGAGCGAGAGAGACCGGGGAGGGAGCGAGAGAGCGCGGGAGGGACCGAGACCGGGGAGGGAGCGAGAGAGCGCGGGAGGGAGCGAGGGCGCCCGGGAGGGAGCGAGGGCGCCCGGGAGGGAGCGAGAGAGCGCGAGAGGGACCGAGAGAGCGCGGGAGGGACCGAGAGAGCACGGGAGGGACCGAGAGAGCGCGGGAGGGACCGAGAGAGCCCGGGAGGGAGCGAGGGAGCGCGGGAAGGAGCGAGGGAGCCCGGGAGGGAGCGAGGGAGCCCGGGAGGGAGCGAGGGAGCCCGGGAGGGAGCGAGGGAGCGCGGTAGGGAGCGAGGGCGCCCGGGAGGGAGCGAGGGAGCGCGGGAGGGAGCGAGGGAGCCCGGGAGGGAGCGAGAGAGCGCGGGAGGGAGCGAGGGAGCCCGGGAGGGAGCGAGGGAGCCCGGGAGGGAGCGAGAGAGCGCGGGAGGGAGCGAGGGAGCGCGGGAGGGAGCGAGGGAGCCCGGGAGGGAGCGAGAGAGCGCGGGAGGGAGCGAGAGAGCGCGGGAGGGAGCGAGAGAGCGCGGGAGGGAGCGAGAGAGCCCGGGAGGGACCGAGAGAGCGCGGGAGGGACCGAGAGAGCGCGGGAGGGACTGAGAGAGCGCGGGAGGGACTGAGAGAGCGCGGGAGGGAGCGAGAGAGCGCGGGGAGGGAGCGAGAGAGCGCGGGAGGGAGCGAGAGAGACCGGGGAGGGAGCGAGAGAGCGCGGGAGGGACCGAGAGAGACCGGGGAGGGAGCGAGAGAGCGCGGGAGGGAGCGAGGGCGCCCGGGAGGGACCGAGAGAGCGCGGGAGGGAGCGAGGGAGCCCGGGAGGGAGCGAGGGAGCGCGGGAGGGAGCGAGGGAGCCCGGGAGGGAGCGAGGGAGCCCGGGAGGGAGCGAGGGAGCCCGGGAGGGAGCGAGGGAGCCCGGGAGGGAGCGAGGGAGCGCGGTAGGGAGCGAGGGAGCCCGGGAGGGGAGCGAGGGAGCGCGGGAGGGAGCGAGGGAGCCCGGGAGGGAGCGAGAGAGCGCGGGAGGGAGCGAGGGAGCCCGGGAGGGAGCGAGGGAGCCCGGGAGGGAGCGAGAGAGCCCGGGAGGGAGCGAGAGAGCGCGGGAGGGAGCGAGGGAGCCCAGGAGTGACCGAGAGAGCGCGGGAGGGAGCGAGAGAGCACGGGAGGGAGCGAGGGAGCCCGGGAGGGAGCGAGGGAGCGCGGGAGGGAGCGAGGGAGCCCGGGAGGGAGCGAGGGAGCCCGGGAGGGAGCGAGGGAGCCCGGGAGGGAGCGAGGGAGCCCGGGAGGGAGCGAGGGAGCCCGGGAGGGAGCGAGGGAGCCCGGGAGTGAACGAGGGAGCGCGGGAGGGAGCGAGGGAGCCCGGGAGGGAGCGAGGGAGCGCGGGAGGGAGCGAGGGAGCCCGGGAGGGAGCGAGGGAGCCCGGGAGGGAGCGAGGGAGCCCGGGAGGGAGCCCGGGAGGGAGCGAGGGAGCGGGGAGGAACCGAGAGAGCCCGGGAGGGACCGAGAGAGCCCGGGTGGGAGCGAGGGAGCCCGGGAGGGAGCGAGGGAGCGCGGGAGGGAGCGAGAGCGCCCGGGAGGGACCGAGAGAGCCCGGGAGGGACCGAGAGAGCCCGGGAGGGACCGAGAGAGCCCGGGAGGGACCGAGAGAGCCCGCGAGGGAGCGAGGGAGCCCGGGAGGGAGCGAGGGAGCACGGGAGGGACCGAGAGAGCCCGGGAGGGACCGAGAGAGCCCGCGAGGGACCGAGAGAGCCCGCGAGGGAGCGAGGGAGCCCGGGAGGGAGCGAGGGAGCACGGGAGGGAGCGAGGGAGCGAGAGCTCCCGGGAGGGACCGAGAGAGCGCGGGAGGGAGCGAGGGAGCCCGGGAGGGAGCGAGGGAGCGCGGGAGGGAGCGAGAGCGCCCGGGAGGGAGCGAGGGAGCGCGGGAGGGACCGAGAGAGCGCGGGAGGGAGCGAGAGAGCGCGGGAGGGAGCTCGGGAGCTCGGGTGGGACCGAGAGAGCCCGGGAGGGACCGAAGGAGCCCGGGAGGGAGCGAGAGAGCGCGGGAGGGACCGAGAGAGCGCGGGAGGGAGCGAGAGAGCGCGGGAGGGAGCGAGGGAGCTCGGGAGGGACCGGGAGAGCCCGGGAGGGACCGAGGGAGCCCGGGAGGGAGCGAGAGAGCGCGGGAGGGAGCGAGGGATCGCGGGAGGGAGCGAGGGAGCACGGGAGGGACCGAGAGAGCCCGGGAGGGACCGAGGGAGCCCGGGAGGGAGCGAGAGAGCGCGGGAGGGACCGAGAGAGCGCGGGAGGGAGCGAGGGAGCGCGGGAGGGAGCGAGAGAGCGCGGGAGGGAGCGAGGGAGCCCGGGAGGGAGCGAGAGAGCGCGAGAGGGACCGAGAGAGCGCGGGAGGGACCGAGAGAGCACGGGAGGGACCGAGAGAGCGCGGGAGGGAGCGAGGGAGCCCGGGAGGGAGCGAGGGAGCGCGGGAGGGAGCGAGGGAGCCCGGGAGGGAGCGAGGGAGCCCGGGAGGGAGCGAGGGAGCCCGGGAGGGAGCGAGGGAGCCCGGGAGGGAGCGAGGGAGCGCGGTAGGGAGCGAGGGCGCCCGGGAGGGAGCGAGGGAGCGCGGGAGGGAGCCCGGGAGGGAGCGAGAGAGCGCGGGAGGGAGCGAGGGAGCCCGGGAGGGAGCGAGGGAGCCCGGGAGGGAGCGAGAGAGCGTGGGAGGGAGCGAGGGAGCGCGGGAGGGAGCGAGGGAGCCCGGGAGGGAGCGAGAGAGCGCGGGAGGGAGCGAGAGAGCGCGGGAGGGAGCGAGAGAGCCCGGGAGGGACCGAGAGAGCGCGGGAGGGACCGAGAGAGCGCGGGAGGGACTGAGAGAGCGCGGGAGGGAGCGAGAGAGCGCGGGGAGGGAGCGAGAGAGCGCGGGAGGGAGCGAGAGAGACCGGGGAGGGAGCGAGAGAGCGCGGGAGGGACCGAGAGAGACCGGGGAGGGAGCGAGAGAGCGCGGGAGGGAGCGAGGGCGCCCGGGAGGGACCGAGAGAGCGCGGGAGGGAGCGAGGGAGCCCGGGAGGGAGCGAGGGAGCGCGGGAGGGAGCGAGGGAGCCCGGGAGGGAGCGAGGGAGCCCGGGAGGGAGCGAGGGAGCGCGGTAGGGAGCGAGGGAGCCCGGGAGGGAGCGAGGGAGCGCGGGAGGGAGCGAGGGAGCCCGGGAGGGAGCGAGGGAGCGCGGGAGGGAGCGAGGGAGCCCGGGAGGGAGCGAGGGAGCCCGGGAGGGAGAGAGAGAGCCCGGGAGGGAGCGAGAGAGCGCGGGAGGGAGCGAGGGAGCCCGGGAGTGACCGAGAGAGCGCGGGAGGGAGCGAGAGAGCACGGGAGGGAGCGAGGGAGCCCGGGAGGGAGCGAGGGAGCGCGGGAGGGAGCGAGGGAGCCCGGGAGGGAGCGAGGGAGCCCGGGAGGGAGCGAGGGAGCCCGGGAGGGAGCGAGGGAGCCCGGGAGTGAACGAGGGAGCGCGGGAGGGAGCGAGGGAGCCCGGGAGGGAGCGAGGGAGCGCGGGAGGGAGCGAGGGAGCCCGGGAGGGAGCGAGGGAGCCCGGGAGGGAGCGAGGGAGCCCGGGAGGGAGCCCGGGAGGGAGCGAGGGAGCGGGGAGGAACCGAGAGAGCCCGGGAGGGACCGAGAGAGCCCGGGTGGGAGCGAGGGAGCCCGGGAGGGAGCGAGGGAGCGCGGGAGGGAGCGAGAGCGCCCGGGAGGGACCGAGAGAGCCCGGGAGGGACCGAGAGAGCCCGGGAGGGACCGAGAGAGCCCGCGAGGGAGCGAGGGAGCCCGGGAGGGAGCGAGGGAGCACGGGAGGGAGCGAGGGAGCGCGGGAGGGAGCGAGAGCGCCCGGGAGGGACCGAGAGAGCGCGGGAGGGAGCGAGGGAGCCCGGGAGGGAGCGAGGGAGCGCGGGAGGGAGCGAGAGCGCCCGGGAGGGAGCGAGAGAGCCCGGGAGGGACCGAGAGAGCGCGGGAGGGAGCGAGAGAGCGCGGGAGGGAGCGAGAGAGCGCGGGAGGGAGCTCGGGAGCTCGGGAGGGACCGAGAGAGCCCGGGAGGGACCGAAGGAGCCCGGGAGGGAGCGAGAGAGCGCGGGAGGGACCGAGAGAGCGCGGGAGGGAGCGAGAGAGCGCGGGAGGGAGCGAGGGAGCTCGGGAGGGACCGGGAGAGCCCGGGAGGGACCGAGGGAGCCCGGGAGGGAGCGAGAGAGCGCGGGAGGGAGCGAGGGATCGCGGGAGGGAGCGAGGGAGCACGGGAGGGACCGAGAGAGCCCGGGAGGGACCGAGGGAGCCCGGGAGGGAGCGAGAGAGAGAGCGCGGGAGGGAGCGAGGGAGCGCGGGAGGGAGCGAGAGAGCGCGGGAGGGAGCGAGGGAGCTCGGGAGGGACCGAGAGAGCCCGGGAGGGAGCGAGAGAGCCCGGGAGGGAGCGAGAGAGCGCGGGAGGGAGCGAGGGCGCCCGGGAGGGACCGAGAGAGCGCGGGAGGGAGCGAGGGAGCGCGGGAGGGATCGAGAGAGCGCGGGAGGGAGCGAGAGAGCGCGGGAGGGAGCGAGGGAGCGCGGGAGGGAGCGAGGGAGCGCGGGAGGGAGCGAGGGAGCGCGGGAGGGAGCGAGGGAGCGCGGGAGGGACCGAGAGAGCCCGGGAGGGAGCGAGAGAGCGCGGGAGGGAGCGAGAGAGCGCGGGAGGGAGCGAGGGAGCCCGGGAGGGAGCGAGGGAGCCCGGGAGGGAGCGAGGGAGCCCGGGAGGGAGCGAGAGAGCGCGGGGAGGGAGCGAGGGAGCGCGGGAGGGAGCGAGGGAGCCCGGGAGGGAGCGAGAGAGCGCGGGAGGGAGCGAGGGCGCCCGGGAGGGACCGAGAGAGCGCGGGAGGGAGCGAGGGAGCCCGGGAGGGAGCGAGGGAGCGCGGGAGGGAGCGAGGGAGCCCGGGAGGGAGCGAGGGAGCCCGGGAGGGAGCGAGGGAGCCCGGGAGGGAGCGAGAGAGACCGGGGAGGGAGCGAGAGAGCGCGGGAGGGACCGAGAGAGACCGGGGAGGGAGCGAGAGAGCGCGGGAGGGACCGAGAGAGACCGGGGAGGGAGCGAGAGAGCGCGGGAGGGACCGAGAGAGACCGGGGAGGGAGCGAGAGAGCGCGGGAGGGAGCGAGGGCGCCCGGGAGGGAGCGAGGGCGCCCGGGAGGGAGCGAGAGAGCGCGGGAGGGACCGAGAGAGCGCGGGAGGGACCGAGAGAGCGCGGGAGGGACCGAGAGAGCGCGGGAGGGACCGAGAGAGCGCGGGAGGGACCGAGAGAGCACGGGAGGGACCGAGAGAGCGCGGGAGGGAGCGAGGGAGCGCGGGAGGGAGCGCGGGAGGGAGCGAGGGAGCGCGGGAGGGAGCGAGGGAGCGCGGGAGGGAGCGAGGGAGCGCGGGAGGGAGCGAGGGAGCCCGGGAGGGAGCGAGGGAGCCCGGGAGGGAGCGAGGGAGCCCGGGAGGGAGCGAGGGAGCCCGGGAGGGAGCGAGGGAGCCCGGGAGGGACCGAGAGAGCGCGGGAGGGAGCGAGGGAGCCCGGGAGGGAGCGAGATAGCGCGGGAGGGAGCGAGTGAGCGCGGGAGGGAGCGAGAGAGCCCAGGAGGGAGCGAGAGAGCCCGGGAGGGAGCGAGAGAGCGCGGGAGGGATCGAGAGAGCCCGGGAGGGAGCGAGGGCGCCCGGGAGGGACCGAGAGAGCGCGGGAGGGAGCGAGAGAGCGCGGGAGGGAGCGAGAGAGCGCGGGAGGGAGCGAGAGAGCGCGGGAGGGAGCG
>NW_027308114.1:97189-152189 GCF_047496885.1 Scyliorhinus torazame | reverse complement strand
GGCGTCGGGCGACACAGAGCGGGCGCCGGGCGACACAGAGCGGGCGTCGGGCAGGAGAGCGGGCGTCGGGCGACACAGAGCGGGCGTCGGGCGACACAGAGCGGGCGTCGGGCGACACAGAGCGGGCGTCGGGCGACACAGAGCGGGCGTCGGGCGACACAGAGCGGGCGTCGGGCGACACAGAGCGGGCGTCGGGCGACACAGAGCGGGCGTCGGGCGACACAGAGCGGGCGTCGGGCAGGAGAGCGGGCGTCGGGCGACACAGAGAGCGGGCGCCGGGCGACACAGAGAGCGGGCGCCGGGCGACACAGAGAGCGGGCGCCGGGCGACACAGAGAGCGGGCGTCGGGCGACACAGAGAGCGGGCGTCGGGCGACACAGAGAGCGGGCGTCGGGCGACACAGAGAGCGGGCGTCGGGCGACACAGAGCGGGCGTCGGGCGACACAGAGAGCGGGCGTCGGGCGACACAGAGAGCGGGCGTCGGGCGACACAGAGCGGGCGTCGGGCGACACAGAGAGCGGGCGTCGGGCGACACAGAGCGGGCGTCGGGCGACACAGAGCGGGCGTCGGGCGACACAGAGAGCGGGCGTCGGGCGACACATGAGCGGGCGTCGGGCGACACAGAGAGCGGGCGTCGGGCGACACAGAGAGCGGGCGTCGGGCGACACAGAGCGGGCGTCGGGCGACACAGAGAGCGGGCGTCGGGCGACACAGAGAGCGGGCGTCGGGCAGGAGAGCGGGCGTCGGGCAGGAGAGCGGGCGTCGGGCGACACAGTGAGCGGGCGTCGGGCGACACAGAGCGGGCGTCGGGCGACACAGAGCGGGCGTCGGGCGACACAGAGCGGGCGTCGGGCGACACAGAGCGGGCGTCGGGCGACACAGAGCGGGCGTCGGGCGACACAGAGCGGGCGTCGGGCGACACAGAGAGCGGGCGTCGGGCGACACAGAGAGCGGGCGTCGGGCGACACAGAGCGGGCGTCGGGCGACACAGAGCGGGCGTCGGGCGACACAGAGCGGGCGTCGGGCGACACAGAGCGGGCGTCGGGCGACACAGAGCGGGTGTCGGGCAGGAGAGCGGGTGTCGGGCAGGAGAGCGGGTGTCGGGCAGGAGAGCGGGTGTCGGGCGACACAGAGAGCGGGCGTCGGGCAGGAGAGCGGGTGTCGGGCGACACAGAGCGGGTGTCGGGCGACACAGAGCGGGTGTCGGGCGACACAGAGCGGGTGTCGGGCGACACAGAGCGGGTGTCGGGCGACACAGAGCGGGCGTCGGGCAGGAGAGCGGGTGTCGGGCAGGAGAGCGGGCGTCGGGCGACACAGAGAGCGGGCGTCGGGCGACACAGAGAGCGGGCGTCGGGCGACACAGAGAGCGGGCGTCGGGCGACACAGAGAGCGGGCGTCAGGCAGGAGAGCGGGTGTCGGGCGACACAGAGCGGGCGTCGGGCAGGAGAGCGGGTGTCGGGCGACACACAGAGCCGGGACCGACGTGGTCTAACCTCAGAGGCAATGAGCTCCAATCCTCGACACTGTCTGTCCTTCTCCCTCTGCACCAGCCGCCAGAGTTCGGGGTCGCTCTCTGCCAGTGACTCCCGACCCGTCCACTGCGAGTGACGCAGAGGCTGACCACCACCTCTGGAAGGGTTCGCCCCCCGCAACGTCACAGTCCCTCGACAGATAGCCCTCACAGGCTGTGGGAGAAAGAGAACACCTGCTCAATATCAAACAAGGGGAGACTGAGCTTTACTCTGTATCTAACCCCGTGCTGTACCTGTCCTGGGAGTGTTTGATGGGGACAATGTAGAGGGAGCTTTACTCTGTATCTAACCCCGTGCTGTACCTGTCCTGGGAGTGTTTGATGGGGACAGTGTAGAGGGAGCTTTACTCTGTAACTAACCCCGTGCAGTACCTGTCCTGGGAGTGTTTGATGGGGACAGTGTAGAGGGAGCTTTACTCTGTATCTAACCCCGTGCTGTACCTGTCCTGGGAGTGTTTGATGGGGACAGTGTAGAGGGAGCTTTACTCTGTAACTAACCCCGTGCAGTACCTGTCCTGGGAGTGTTTGATGGGGACAGTGTAGAGGGAGCTTTACTCTGTATCTAACCCCGTGCTGTACCTGTATTGGGAGTGTTTGATGGGGGACAGTGCAGAGGGAGCTTTACTCTGTATCTAACCCCATGCTGTACCTGTCCTGGGAGTGTTTGATGGGGGACAGTGTAGAGGGAGCTTTACTCTGTATCTAACTCAGTGCTGTACCTGTCCTGGGAGTGTTTGATTGGGACAGTGTAGAGGGAGCTTTACTCTCTATCTAACCCCGTTCTGTACCTGTCCTGGGAGTGTTTGATGGGGACAGTGTAGAGGGAGCTTTACTCTGTATCTAACCCCGTGCTGTACCTGTCCTGGGAGTGTTTGATGGTGACAGTGTAGAGGGAGCTTTACTCTGTATCTAACCCTGTGCTGTACCTGTCCTGGGAGTGTTTGATGTGGACACTGTAGAGGGAGCTTTACTCTGTATCTAACCCCATGCTGTAACTGTCCTGGGAGTGTTTGATGGGGACAGTGTCGAGGAGCTTTACTCTGTATCTAACCCCGTGCTGTACCTGTCCTGGGAGTGTTTGATGGGGACAGTGTCGAGGGAGCTTTACTCTGTATCTAACCCCGTGCTGTACCTGTCCTGGGAGTGTTTGATGGGGACAGTGTAGAGGGAGCTTTACTCAGTATCTAACCCCGTGCTGTACCTGTCCTGGGAGTGTTTGATTGGACAGTGTACAGGGAGGTTTACTCTGTATCTAACCCCGTGCAGTACCTGTCCTGGGAGTGTTTGATGGGGACAGTGTAGAGAGAGCTTTACTCTGTATCTAACCCCGTGCTGTACCTGTCCTGGGAGTGTTTGATGGGGACAGTGTAGAGAGAGCTTTACTCTGTATCTAACCCCGTGCTGCATCAGAAATCTGGAATTAATTTCTGACCAGGTGCTGTCGAGCAGAACATTGTCACACACAGGTAGCTGGAGGCAGAATTTCACTGCAAAATTTGCGGAGATTTGCATGAATGATTGACGGTAATCAGTAGCTTAGAACATTCAATTGTCAAACGATATACAGAGTGATCTGTGAAACCGAAGGACAACATCAGATTCCTGCAGTGAGCAGGAGGCAAATCCGCCCCTTCCTCAAACCAATTACTTAGTACTGAGGGAGCGCCGCACTGTGGGAGGGTCGGTGCTGAGGGAGCGCCGCACTGTGGGAGGGTCAGTGCTGAGGGAACGCCGCACTGTGGGAGGGTCAGTGCTGAGGGAGCGCCGCACTGTGGGAGGGTCAGTGCTGAGGGAGCTCCGCACTGTGGGAGGGTCAGTGCTGAGGGAGCGCCGCACTGTGGGAGGGTCAGTGCTGAGGGAGCTCCGCACTGTGGGAGGGTCAGTGCTGAGGGAGTGCCGCACTGTGGGAGGGTCGGTGCTGAGAGAGCGCCGCACTGTGGAAGGGTCGGTGCTGAGGGAGCTCCGCACTGTGGGAGGGTCGGTGCTGAGGGAGCGCCGCACGGTGGGAGGGTCAGTGCTGAGGGAGCTCCGCACTGTGGGAGGGTCAGTGCTGAGGGAGCTCCGCACTGTGGGAGGGTCAGTGCTGAGGGAGCGCCGCACTGTGGGAGGGTCAGTGCTGAGGGAGCTCCGCACTGTGTGAGGGTCAGTGCTGAGGGAGCTCCGCACTGTGGGAGGGTCAGTGCTCAGGGAGCGCCGCACTGTGGGAGGGTCAGTGCTGAGGGAGCTCCGCACTGCGGGAGGGTCAGCGCTGTGGGAGCGGCGCACTGAGGGAGGGTCAGTGCTGAGGGAGCTCCGCACTGTGGGAGGGTCAGTGCTGAGGGAGCGTCGCACTGTGGGAGGGTCAGTGCTGAGGGAGCACCGCACTGTGGGAGGGTCAGCGCTGAGGGAGCTCCGCACTGTGGGAGGGTCAGTGCTGAGGGAGCTCCGCACTGTGGGAGGGTCAGTGCTGAGGGAGCGCCGCACTGTGGGAGGGTCAGTGCTGAGGGAGCTCCGCACTGCGGGAGGGTCAGCGCTGAGGGAGCGGCGCACTGTGGGAGGGTCAGTGCTGAGGGAGCGCCGCACTGTGGGAGGGTTGGTGCTGAGGGAGCACCGCACTGTGGGAGGGTCGGTGCTGAGGGAGCTCCACACTGTGGGAGGGTCGGTGCTGAGGGAGCGCCGCACTGTGGGAGGGTCGGTGCTGAGGGAGCTCCGCACTGTGCGAGGGTCAGTGCTGAGGGAGCTCCGCACTGTGGGAGGGTCGGTGCTGAGGGAGCGCCGCACTGTGGGAGGGTCGGTGCTGAGGGAGCTCCGCACTGCGGGAGCGTCAGTGCTGAGGGAGCTCCGCACTGTGGGAGGGTCAGTGCTGAGGGAGCGCCGCACTGTGGGAGGGTCAGTGCTGAGGGAGCTCCGCACTGTGGGAGGGTCAGTGCTGAGGGAGCTCCGCACTGTGGGAGGGTCAGTGCTGAGAGAGTGCCGCACTGTGGGAGGGTCGGTGCTGAGGGAGCGCCGCACTGTGGGAGGGTCGGTGCTGAGGGAGCTCTGCACTGTGGGAGGGTCAGTGCTGAGGGAGCTCTGCACTGTGGGAGGGTCGGTGCTGAGGGAGCTCCGCACTGTGGGAGGATCAGTGCTCAGGGAGCGCCGCACTGTGGGAGGGTCAGTGCTGAGGGAGCTCCGCACTGTGGGAGGGTCGGTGCTGAAGGAGCGCCGCACTGTGGGAGGGTCAGTGCTGAGGGAGCTCCGCACTGTGGGAGGGTCAGTGCTGAGGGAGCGCTGCAGTATTCGCCCCTGCTCTCATTATTCCCTCGTGTCTCCCTCCCCGCCATTTCCCCTGTGCGCGATTGGGAAATTATTCCTGGCTGTGTTGGGAGAGTGGTGAGGTTTTTGACAGCTCTGTGACTCCTCCTGACCTTGTGCGGATGTAAATCATCCAGACGTCAGCCTGAGACACGGCTGGGGCCGCAGCCAGTCCGTGATGCATGTCCCTAAATCGTGAAATGTCGGCCGTGTTTGGGAAGCTAAACAGAGGCCCTGTCAATGCTGCATCGCTCCCGACGTCGCGAGTGCTGCAGTCCGCTCCCAATCTAACACAACACCTTCAACACCCAGCTACAGTCTGCTCCAACCACAACCCGGATAGACATCTCCACTCTATCTCCCTGTCCCGCTCTCTCCCCAGAGCCCTGTATCAATCCCCAAACTAATCCCACTGCCCCACTCTCTCCCCATAGCCCTGTACCAATCCCCAAACTAATCCCACTGCCCCACTCTCTCCCCATAGCCCTGTACCAATCCCCAAACTAATCCCACTGCCCCGCTCTCTCCCCATAGCCCTGTATCAATCCCCAAACTAATCCCCCTGCCCGCTCTCTCCCCATAGCCCTGTATCAATCCCCAAACTAATCCCAGTGTCCCACTCTCTCCCCATAGCCCTGTATCAATCCTCAAACTAATCCCACCGCCCCACTCTCTCCCCATAGCCCTGTATCAATCCCCAAACTAATCCCACTGCCCCACTCTCCCCATAGCCCTGTATCAATCCCCAAACTAATCCCACTGCCATGCTCTCTCCCCATAGCCCTGTATCAATCCCCAAACTAATCCCACGGCCCCGCTCTCTCCCCATAGCCCTGTGTCAATCCCCAAACTAATTCCACTGTGCCGCTCTCTCCCCATAGCCCTGTATCAATCCCCAAACTAATCCCACTGTCCCGCTCTCTCCCCATAGCCCTGTATCAATCTCCAAACTAATCCCACTGTCCCGCTTTCTCCCCATAGCCGTGTCAATCCACAAACTAATCCCACTGCCCCACTCTCTCCCCATAGACCTGTATCAATCCCAAACTAATCCCACTGCCCCGCTCTCTCCCCATAGCCCTGTATCAATCCCAAACTGATCCCACTGCACCACTCTCTCCCCATATCCCTGTATCAATCCCCAAACTAATCCCACTGCCCCACTCTCTCCCCATAGCCCTGTATCAATCCCCGAACTAATCCCACTGCCCCACTCTCTCCCCATAGCCCTGTATCGATCCCAAACTAATCCCACTGCCCCGCTCTCTCCCCAGAGCCCTGTATCGACCCCCAAACTAATCCCACTGCCCCACTCTCTCCCCATAGCCCTGTATCAATCCCCAAACTAATCCCACTGCCCCGCCCTCTCCCCATAGCCCTGTATCAATCCCAAACTAATCCCACTGCCCCACTCTCTCCCCATAGCCCTGTATCAATCCCAAACTAATCCCACTGCCCCACTCTCTCCTCCATAGCCCTGTATCAATCCCCAAACTAATCCCACTGCTCCACTCTCTCCCCATAGCCCTGTATCAATCCCCAAACTAATCCCACTGCCCCGCTCTCTCCCCATAACCCTGTATCAATCCCCAAACTAATCCCACTGCCCCGCTCTCTCCCCATAGCCCTGTGTCAATCCCCAAACTAATCCCACTGCCCCGCTCTCTCCCCATAGCCCTGTGTCAATCCCCAAACTAATCCCACTGCCCCGCTCTCTCCTCATAGCCCTGTATCAATCCCCAAACTAATCCCACTGCCCCACTCTCTCCCCATAGCCCTGTATCAATCCCCAAACTAATCCCACTGCCCCGCTCTCTCCCCATAACCCTGTATCAATCCCCAAACTAATCCCACTGCCCCGCTCTCTCCCCATAGCCCTGTGTCAATCCCCAAACTAATCCCACTGCCCCGCTCTCTCCCCATAGCCCTGTGTCAATCCCCAAACTAATCCCACTGCCCCGCTCTCTCCTCATAGCCCTGTATCAATCCCCAAACTAATCCCACTGCCCCACTCTCTCCCCATAGCCCTGTATCAATCCCCAAACTAATCCCACTGCCATGCTCTCTCCCCATAGCCCTGTGTCAATCCCCAAACTAATCCCACTGCCCCGCTCTCTCCCCATAGCCCTGTATCAATCCCCAAACTAATCCCACTGCCTCGCTCTCTCCCCATAGCCCTGTATCAATCCCCAAACTAATCCCACTGCCCCGCTCTCTCCCCATAGCCCTGTATCAATCCCCAAACTAATCCCACTGCCCCGCTCTCTCCCCATAGCCCTGTATCAATCCCCAAACTAATCCCACTGTCCCACTCTCTCCCCATAGCCCTGTGTCAATCCCAAACTAATCCCACTGCCCCACTCTCTCCCAATAGCCCTGTCTCAATCCCCAAACTAATCCCACTGCCCCACTCTCTCCCAATAGCCCTGTATCAATCCCCAAACTAATCCCACTGTCCCACTCTCTCCCCATAGCCCTGTGTCAATCCCAAACTAATCCCACTGCCTCACTCTCTCCCAATAGCCCTGTATCAATCCCCAAACTAATCCCACTGCCCCGCTCTCCCCATAGCCCTGTGTCAATCCCCAAACTAATCCCACTGCCCCGCTCTCTCCTCATAGCCCTGTATCAATCCCCAAACTAATTCCACTGCCCCGCTCTCTCCCCATAGCCCTGTATCAATCCCCAAACTAATCCCATTGCCCCACTCTCTCCCAATAGCCCTGTATCAATCCCCAAACTACTTCCACTGCCCCGCTCTCTCCCCATAGCCCTGTATCAATCCCCAAACTAATCCCACTGCCCCGCTCTCTCCCCATAGCCCTGTGTCAATCCCCAAACTAATCCCACTGCCCCGCTCTCTCCCCATAGCCCTGTGTCAATCCCCAAACTAATCCCACTGCCCCGCTCTCTCCTCATAGCCCTGTATCAATCCCCAAACTAATCCCACTGCCCCACTCTCTCCCCATAGCCCTGTATCAATCCCCAAACTAATCCCACTGCCCCGCTCTCTCCCCATAGCCCTGTGTCAATCCCCAAACTAATCCCACTGCCCCACTCTCTCCTCCATAGCCCTGTATCAATCCCCAAACTAATCCCACTGCCCCACTCTCTCCCCATAGCCCTGTATCAATCCCCAAACTAATCCCACTGCCCCGCTCTCTCCCCATAACCCTGTATCAATCCCCAAACTAATCCCACTGCCCCGCTCTCTCCCCATAGCCCTGTGTCAATCCCCAAACTAATCCCACTGCCCCGCTCTCTCCCCATAGCCCTGTGTCAATCCCCAAACTAATCCCAGTGCCCCGCTCTCTCCTCATAGCCCTGTATCAATCCCCAAACTAATCCCACTGCCCCACTCTCTCCCCATAGCCCTGTATCAATCCCCAAACTAATCCCACTGCCCCGCTCTCTCCCCATAACCCTGTATCAATCCCCAAACTAATCCCACTGCCCCGCTCTCTCCCCATAGCCCTGTGTCAATCCCCAAACTAATCCCACTGCCCCGCTCTCTCCCCATAGCCCTGTGTCAATCCCCAAACTAATCCCACTGCCCCGCTCTCTCCCCATAGCCCTGTATCAATCCCCAAACTAATCCCACTGCCCCACTCTCTCCCCATAGCCCTGTATCAATCCCCAAACTAATCCCACTGCCCGCTCTCTCCCCATAGCCCTGTATCAATCCCCAAACTAATCCCACTGCCTCGCTCTCTCCCCATAGCCCTGTATCAATCCCCAAACTAATCCCACTGCCCCGCTCTCTCCCCATAGCCCTGTATCAATCCCCAAACTAATCCCACTGCCCCGCTCTCTCCCCATAGCCCTGTATCAATCCCCAAACTAATCCCACTGTCCCACTCTCTCCCCATAGCCCTGTGTCAATCCCAAACTAATCCCACTGCCCCACTCTCTCCCAATAGCCCTGTCTCAATCCCCAAACTAATCCCACTGCCCCACTCTCTCCCAATAGCCCTGTATCAATCCCCAAACTAATCCCACTGTCCCACTCTCTCCCCATAGCCCTGTGTCAATCCCAAACTAATCCCACTGCCTCACTCTCTCCCAATAGCCCTGTATCAATCCCCAAACTAATCCCACTGCCCCGCTCTCCCCATAGCCCTGTGTCAATCCCCAAACTAATCCCACTGCCCCGCTCTCTCCTCATAGCCCTGTATCAATCCCCAAACTAATTCCACTGCCCCGCTCTCTCCCCATAGCCCTGTATCAATCCCCAAACTAATCCCATTGCCCCACTCTCTCCCAATAGCCCTGTATCAATCCCCAAACTACTTCCACTGCCCCGCTCTCTCCCCATAGCCCTGTATCAATCCCCAAACTAATCCCACTGCCCCGCTCTCTCCCCATAGCCCTGTGTCAATCCCCAAACTAATCCCACTGCCCCGCTCTCTCCCCATAGCCCTGTGTCAATCCCCAAACTAATCCCACTGCCCCGCTCTCTCCTCATAGCCCTGTATCAATCCCCAAACTAATCCCACTGCCCCACTCTCTCCCCATAGCCCTGTATCAATCCCCAAACTAATCCCACTGCCCCGCTCTCTCCCCATAGCCCTGTGTCAATCCCCAAACTAATCCCACTGCCCCGCTCTCTCCCCATAGCCCTGTATCAATCCCCAAACTAATCCCACTGCCTCGCTCTCTCCCCATAGCCTTGTATCAATCCCCAAACTAATCCCACTGCCCCGCTCTCTCCCCATAGCCCTGTATCAATCCCCAAACTAATCCCACTGCCCCGCTCTCTCCCCATAGCCCTGTATCAATCCCCAAACTAATCCCACTGTCCCACTCTCTCCCCATAGCCCTGTGTCAATCCCAAACTAATCCCACTGCCCCACTCTCTCCCAATAGCCCTGTCTCAATCCCCAAACTAATCCCACTGCCCCACTCTCTCCCAATAGCCCTGTATCAATCCCCAAACTAATCCCACTGCCCCGCTCTCTCCCCATAGCCCTGTATCAATCCCCAAACTAATCCCACTGCCCCACTCTCTCCCCATAGCCCTGTATCAATCCCCAAACTAATCCCACTGCCCCACTCTCTCCCCACAGCCCTGTATCAATCCCAAACTAATCCCACTGCCCCGCTCTCTCCCCATAGCCCTGTATCAATCCCCAAACTAATCCCACTGCCCCACTCTCTCCCCATAGCCCTGTATCAATCCCCAAACTAATCCCACTGCCCCGCTCTCTCCCCATAGCACTGTATCAATCCCCAAACTAATCCCACTGCCCCACTCTCTCCCCATAGCACTGTATCAATCCCCAAACTAATCCCACTGCCCCGCTCTCTCCCCATAGCCCTGTATCAATCCCCAAACTAATCCCACTGCCCCGCTCTCTCCCCAAAGCCCTGTATCAATCCCCAAACTAATCCCACTGCCCCGCTCTCTCCCCATAGCCCTGTATCAATCCCCAAACTAATCCCACTGCCCCGCTCTCTCCCCATAGCCATGTATCGATCCCAAACTAATCCCACTGCCCCGCTCTCTCCCCATAGCCCTGTATCAATCTCCAAACTAATCCCACTGCCCCACTCTCTCCCCATCGCCCTGTATCAATCCCCAAACTAATCCCACTGCCCCGCTCTCTCCCCATAGCCCTGTATCAATCCCCAAACTAATCCCACTGCTCCGCTCTCTCCCCATAGCCCTGTATCAATCCCCAAACTAATCCCACTGCCCCGCTCTCTCCCCATAGCCCTGTATCAATCCCCAAACTAATCCCACTGCCCCGCTCTCTCCCCATAGCCCTGTATCAATCCCCAAACTAATCCCACTGCCCCGCTCTCTCCCCATAGCCCTGTATCAATCCCCAAACTAATCCCACTGCCCCGCTCTCTCCCCATAGCCATGTATCGATCCCAAACTAATCCCACTGCCCCGCTCTCTCCCCATAGCCCTGTATCGATCCCAAACTAATCCCACTGCCCCGCTCTCTCCCCATAGCCCTGTATCAATCTCCAAACTAATCCCACTGCCCCACTCTCTCCCCATCGCCCTGTATCAATCCCCAAACTAATCCCACTGCCCTGCTCTCTCTCCCCATAGCCCTGTATCAATCCCCAAACTAATCCCATCGTCTCTGCTGTCAATTATTCAATATCTCCCCACTGACTCTCCCACAGTGCGGAGCTCCCTCAGCACTGACCCTCCCACAGTGCGGCACTCCCTCAGCACTGACCCTCCCACAGTGCGGCGCTCCCTCAGCACTGACCCTCCCACAGTGCGGCACTCCCTCAGCACTGACCCTCCCACAGTGCAGTGCTCCCTCAGCACTGACCCTCCCACAGTGCGGCACTCCCTCAGCACTGACCCTCCCACAGTGCAGTGCTCCCTCAGCACTGACCCTCCCACAGTGCAGTGCTCCCTCAGCACTGACCCTCCCACAGTGTGGCGCTCCCTCAGTACTGACCCTCCCACAGTGCGGAGCTCCCTCAGCACTGACCCTCCCACAGTGCGGCGCTCCCTCAGCACTGACCCTCCCACAGTGCGGAGCTCCCTCAGCACTGACCCTCCCACAGTGCGGAGCTCCCTCAGCACTGACCCTCCCACAGTGCGGAGCTCCCTCAGCACTGACCCTCCCACAGTGCGGCGCTCCCTCAGCACCGACCCTCACACAGTGCGGCGCTCCCTCAGCACTGACCCTCCCACAGTGCGGAGCTCCCTCAGCACCGACCCTCACACAGTGCGGCGCTCCCTCAGCACTGACCCTCTGATGGAGTTGGAGTTAATTATGGACAGGGGATGCTGAGGGAGGGAGAGTGCTGATGGGTTAATCGCGAACCTGTGGATTTAAAACGCTTTAGTTTGTTTTAGGTGCTGACTTGGATATTTTGAAACAAACAACATGTCACTTGCTCCTGATCCCGAACTGTGATAAAATACAAGTTTGTGTTGGGAATGATCCAGACATTAATCTAAAACATTAAGGAGACTGCAGCCTGTGTGATCGAGACAGCAAACGAGTGCTGCCTGTCCCCACGGCCAAACAGGGCCGAGAGGAGTAACTCCCCTCCCTCGCCTCGCTCTCGCCTCGATCTCCCCCTCGCCCGCTCTCTCCCTCGCCCGCTCCCTCCCTCGCCCGCTCTCTCCCTCGCCTCGCTCTCTCCCTCGCCTCGCTCTCTCCCTCGCCCGCTCCCTCCCTCGCCCGCTCCCTCCCTCGCCTCGCCCTCTCCCGCTCTCTCCCTCGCCCGCTCCCTCCCTCGCCTCGCCCTCTCCCTCGCCTCGCTCTCTCCCTCGCCTCGCTCTCCCCCTCGCCTCGCTCTCCCCCTCGATCTCCTCCTCGCCCGCTCTCTCCCTCGCCTCGCTCTCGCCTCGATCTCCCCCTCGCCCGCTCTCTCCCTCGCATCTCCCTCTCCCTCGCCCCGCTCTCTCCCTCGCCTCGCCCTCTCCCTCGCCCGCTCTCTCCCTCGCCCGCTCTCTCCCTCGCCCGCTCTCTCCCTCGCCCGCTCTCTCCCTCGCCCGCTCTCTCCCTCGCCCGCTCTCTCCCTCGCCCGCTCTCTCCCTCGCCCCGCTCTCTCCCTCGCCCCGCTCTCTCCCTCGCCCGCTCCCTCCCTCGCCCGCTCTCTCCCTCGCCCGCTCTCTCCCTCGCCCGCTCTCTCCCTCGCTAGCTCCCTCCCTCGCCTCGCTCTCTCCCTCGCCTCGCCCTCCCCCTCGCCTCGCCCTCCCCCTCGCCCGCTCTCTCCCTCGCCCGCTCCCTCCCTCGCCTCGCACTCGCCTCGATCTCTCCCTCGCCCGCTCTCCCTCGCCCGCTCCCTCCCTCGCCTCGCCCTCTCCCTCGCCCGCTCCCTCCCTCGCCTCGCTCTCGCCTCGATCTCTCCCTCGCCCGCTCTCTCCCTCGCCCGCTTCCTCCCTTCGCCCTCTCCCTCGCCCACTCTCTCCCTCGGCTCGATCTCTCCCTCGCCCGCTCCCTCGCCCTCTCCTCGCCCGCTCTCTCCCTCGCCCGCTCCCTCCCTCGCCCTCTCACTCGCCTTGCTCTCTCCCTCGCCCGCTCTCTCCCTCGCCTCGCCCTCTCCCTCGCCCGCTCTCTCCCTCGCCTCGCCCTCTCCCTCGCCCTCTCCCTCGCCTCGCCTCGCCCTCTCCCTCACCCGCTCTCTCCCTCGCCCGCTCTCTCCCTCGCCTCGATCTCTCCCTCGCCTCGCCCTCACCCTCGCCCGCTCCCTCCCTCGCCTCGCCCTCTCCCACTCCCGCTCTCTCCCTCGCCCGCTCTCTCCCTCGCCCGCTCCCTCCCCTCGCCCGCTCTCTCCCTCGCCTCGATCTCTCCCTCGCCTCGCCCTCACCCTCGCCCGCTCCCTCCCTCGCCTCGCCCTCTCCCACTCCCGCTCTCTCCCTCGCCCGCTCTCTCCCTCGCCTCGATCTCTCCCTCGCCCGCTCCCTCCCTCGCCTCGCCCGCTCCCTCCCTCGCCTCGCACTCGCCTCGCCCTCTCCCTCCCTCGCCTCGCACTCGCCCACTCCCTCCCTCGCCTCGCTCTCTCCCTCGCCTCGCTCTCTCCCTCGCCTCGCTCTCTCCCTCGCCTCGCTCTCTCCCTCGCCTCGCTCTCTCCCTCGCCTCGCTCTCTCCCTCGCCTCGCTCTCTCCCTCGCCTCGCTCTCTCCCTCGCCTCGCCCTCTCCCTCGCCTCGCCCTCGCCTCGCCCTCGCCTCGCCCTCGCCTCGCCCTCTCCCTCGCCCTCGCCCTCTCCCTCGCCCCGCCCCTTGCCTCGCCCTCTCCTCGCACCCGCCTCGCCCTCTCCCTCGCCCGCTCTCTCCCTCGCCTGCTCCCTCCCTCGCCCCGCTCTCTCCCTCGCCTCGCACTCGCCCCGCCCCCTCCCTCGCCCCCTCCCTCGCCACTCACTCGCCCACTCTCTCGGCTCTCTCCCTCGCCCCGCTCTCTCCCTCGCCTCGCCCTCTCCCTCGCCTCGCCCTCGCCCTCGCCTCTCCCCCTCCCTCGCCACGCTCCCTCGCCTCGCCCTCTCCCTCGCCCGCTCCCTCCCTCGCCTCGCTCCCTCCCTCGCTCCCTCCCTCCCTCGCCCCGCTCTCTCCCTCGCCCCGCTCCCTCCCTCGCCTCGCTCCCTCCCTCGCCTCGCTCCCTCCCTCGCCCCGCTCTCTCCCTCGCCCCGCTCTCTCCCTCGCCTCGCTCTCTCCCCCGCCTCGCTCTCTCCCCCGCCTCGCTCTCTCCCACTCCCTCGCCTCGCCCTCTCCCTCGCCCTCTCCCACACCCGCTCCCTCGCCTCGCTCTCTCTCTCGCCCCATCCATCACCTCGCTCTCTCCCTCGCCCCGTCCCCTCGCCTCGCTCTCTCTCCCTCGCTTTCTCCATCACCTCCTCTCTACCTCCCTCTCCTCGCCTTGCTCTCTCTCCCTCGCCCCGCTCTCTCCCTTGCCTCCCTCCCTCGCGCGCTCCCTCCCTCCCGCCCTCGCCTCGCTCTCTCCCTCGCCTCGCTCTCTCCCTTGCCTCCCGCCCTCGCCCTCGCCTCGCTCTCTCCCTCGCCTCGCTCTCTCCCTCGCCCCGCCCTCTCCCTCGCCCTCTCCCTTGCCTCGCCCTCTCCTCGCACCCGCCTCGCCCTCTCCCTCGCCCGCTCTCTCCCTCGCCTGCTCCCTCCCTCGCCCCGCTCTCTCCCTCGCCTCGCCCTCGCCCTCGCCTCTCCCCCTCCCTCGCCACGCTCCCTCCCTCGCCCCGCTCTCCCTTGCCACGCCCTCTCCCTCGCCCGCTCCCTCCCTCGCCTCGCTCCCTCCCTCGCCTCGCCCTCTCCCTCGCCTCGCTCCCTCCCTCGCCTCGCTCCCTCCCTCGCCTCGCTCTCTCCCTCGCCTCGCCCTCGCCCTCGCCTCTCCCCCTCCCTCGCCACGCTCCCTCCCTCGCCCCGCTCTCCCTTGCCACGCCCTCTCCCTCGCCCGCTCCCTCCCTCGCCTCGCCCTCTCCCTCCCACAGTGCGGCACTCCCTCAGCACTGACCCTCCCACAGTGCAGAGCTCCCTCAGCACTGACCCTCCCACAGTGCGGCGCTCCCTCAGCACTGACCCTCCCACAGTGCGGCGCTCCCTCAGCACTGACCCTCCCACAGTGCGGCGCTCCCTCAGCACTGACCTTCCCACAGTGCGGAGCTCCCTCAGCACTGACCCTCCCACAGTGCAGAGCTCCCTCAGCACTGACCCTCCCACAGTGCGGCGCTCCCTCAGCACTGACCCTCCCACAGTGCGGCGCTCCCTCAGCACTGACCCTCCCACAGTGCGGCGCTCCCTCAGCACTGACCTTCCCACAGTGCGGCGCTCCCTCAGCACTGACCCTCCCACAGTGCGGAGCTCCCTCAGCACCGACCCTCACACAGTGCGGCGCTCCCTCAGCACTGACCCTCCCACAGTGCGGCGCTCCCTCAGCACTGACCCTCACACAGTGCGGAGCTCCCTCAGCACTGACCCTCCCACAGTGCGGCGCTCCCTCGGCACTGACCCTCCCACAGTGCGGCGCTCCCTCAGCACTGACCCTCCCACAGTGCGGCACTCCCTCAGCACTGACCCTCCCACAGTGCGGAGCTCCCTCAGCACTGACCCTCCCATAGTGCGGCACTCCCTCAGCACTGACCCTCCCACAGCGCGGCGCTCCCTCAGCACTGACCCTCCCACAGTGCGGAGCTCCCTCAGCACTGACCCTCTGATGGAGTTGGAGTTAATTATGGACAGGGGATGCTGAGGGAGGGAGAGTGCTGATGGGTTAATCGCGAACCTGTGGATTTAAAACGCTTTAGTTTGTTTTAGGTGCTGACTTGGATATTTTGAAACAAACAACATGTCACTTGCTCCTGATCCCGAACTGTGATAAAATACAAGTTTGTGTTGGGAATGATCCAGACATTAATCTAAAACATTAAGGAGACTGCAGCCTGTGTGATCGAGACAGCAAACGAGCGCTGCCTGTCCCCACGGCCAAACAGGGCCGAGAGGAGTAACTCCCCTCCCTCGCCTCGCTCTCGCCTCGATCTCCCCCTCGCCCGCTCTCTCCCTCGCCCGCTCTCTCCCTCGCCCGCTCCCTCCCTCGCCCGCTCTCTCCCTCGCCCGCTCCCTCCCTCGCCCGCTCCCTCCCTCGCCCGCTCCCTCCCTCGCCTCGCTCTCTCCCGCTCTCTCCCTCGCCCGCTCCCTCCCTCGCCTCGCCCTCTCCCTCGCCTCGCTCTCTCCCTCGCCTCGCTCTCCCCCTCGCCTCGCTCTCCCCCTCGATCTCCTCCTCGCCCGCTCTCTCCCTCGCCTCGCTCTCGCCTCGATCTCCCCCTCGCCCGCTCTCTCCCTCGCATCTCCCTCTCCCTCGCCCCGCTCTCTCCCTCGCCTCGCCCTCTCCCTCGCCCGCTCTCTCCCTCGCCCGCTCCCTCCCTCGCCCGCTCCCTCCCTCGCCTCGCCCTCTCCCGCTCTCTCCCTCGCCTCGCCCTCTCCCTCGCCTCGCTCTCTCCCTCGCCTCGCTCTCTCCCTCGCCTCGCTCTCCCCCTCGCCTCGCTCTCCCCCTCGCCTCGCTCTCGCCTCGATCTCCCCCTCGCCCGCTCCCTCCCTCGCCTCGCCCTCTCCCTCGCCTCGCTCTCCCCCTCGCCTCGCTCTCCCCCTCGCCTCGCTCTCGCCTCGATCTCCTCCTCGCCCGCTCTCTCCCTCGCCTCGCTCTCGCCTCGATCTCCCCCTCGCCCGCTCTCTCCCTCGCATCTCCCTCTCCCTCGCCCCGCTCTCTCCCTCGCCTCGCCCTCTCCCTCGCCCGCTCTCTCCCTCGCCCGCTCTCTCCCTCGCCCGCTCTCTCCCTCGCCCGCTCTCTCCCTCGCCCCGCTCTCTCCCTCGCCCGCTCCCTCCCTCGCCCGCTCCCTCCCTCGCCCGCTCTCTCCCTCGCCCGCTCTCTCCCTCGCCCGCTCCCGCCTCGATCTCCCCCTCGCCCGCTCTCTCCCTCGCTAGCTCCCTCCCTCGCCTCGCTCTCTCCCTCGCCTCGCCCTCCCCCTCGCCCCGCTCTCTCCCTCGCCCCGCTCCCTCCCTCGCCTCGCACTCGCCTCGATCTCTCCCTCGCCCCGCTCTCTCCCTCGCCCCCTCCCTCGCCCCGCTCTCTCCCTCGCCCGCTCCCTCCCTCGCCTCGCACTCGCCTCGATCTCTCCCTCGCCCGCTCTCCCTCGCCCGCTCCCTCCCTCGCCTCGCCCTCGCCCGCTCTCTCCCTCGCCTCGCTCTCGCCTCGATCTCTCCCTCGCCCGCTCTCTCCCTCGCCCGCTTCCTCCCTTCGCCCTCTCCCTCGCCCACTCTCTCCCTCGGCTCGATCTCTCCCTCGCCCGCTCCCTCGCCCTCTCCTCGCCCGCTCTCTCCCTCGCCCGCTCCCTCCCTCGCTCTCTCCCTCGCCTCGCCCTCTCCCTCGCCCGCTCTCTCCCTCGCCTCGCCCTCTCCCTCGCCTCGCCTCGCCCTCTCCCTCACCCGCTCTCTCCCTCGCCCGCTCTCTCCCTCGCCCGCTCTCTCCCTCGCCTCGATCTCTCCCTCGCCTCGATCTCTCCCTCGCCTCGCCCTCACCCTCGCCCGCTCCCTCCCTCGCCTCGCCCTCTCCCACTCCCGCTCTCTCCCTCGCCCGCTCCCTCCCCTCGCCCGCTCTCTCCCTCGCCTCGATCTCTCCCTCGCCTCGCCCTCACCCTCGCCCGCTCTCTCCCTCGCCCGCTCCCTCCCTCGCCCGCTCCCTCCCTCGCCCGCTCCCTCCCTCGCCTCGCTCTCTCCCGCTCTCTCCCTCGCCCGCTCCCTCCCTCGCCTCGCCCTCTCCCTCGCCTCGCTCTCTCCCTCGCCTCGCTCTCCCCCTCGCCTCGCTCTCCCCCTCGATCTCCTCCTCGCCCGCTCTCTCCCTCGCCTCGCTCTCGCCTCGATCTCCCCCTCGCCCGCTCTCTCCCTCGCATCTCCCTCTCCCTCGCCCCGCTCTCTCCCTCGCCTCGCCCTCTCCCTCGCCCGCTCTCTCCCTCGCCCGCTCCCTCCCTCGCCCGCTCCCTCCCTCGCCTCGCCCTCTCCCGCTCTCTCCCTCGCCTCGCCCTCTCCCTCGCCTCGCTCTCTCCCTCGCCTCGCTCTCTCCCTCGCCTCGCTCTCCCCCTCGCCTCGCTCTCCCCCCTCGCCTCGCTCTCGCCTCGATCTCCCCCTCGCCCGCTCCCTCCCTCGCCTCGCCCTCTCCCTCGCCTCGCTCTCCCCCTCGCCTCGCTCTCCCCCTCGCCTCGCTCTCGCCTCGATCTCCTCCTCGCCCGCTCTCTCCCTCGCCTCGCTCTCGCCTCGATCTCCCCCTCGCCCGCTCTCTCCCTCGCATCTCCCTCTCCCTCGCCCCGCTCTCTCCCTCGCCTCGCCCTCTCCCTCGCCCGCTCTCTCCCTCGCCCGCTCTCTCCCTCGCCCGCTCTCTCCCTCGCCCGCTCTCTCCCTCGCCCCGCTCTCTCCCTCGCCCGCTCCCTCCCTCGCCCGCTCCCTCCCTCGCCCGCTCTCTCCCTCGCCCGCTCTCTCCCTCGCCCGCTCCCGCCTCGATCTCCCCCTCGCCCGCTCTCTCCCTCGCTAGCTCCCTCCCTCGCCTCGCTCTCTCCCTCGCCTCGCCCTCCCCCCTCGCCCCGCTCTCTCCCTCGCCCCGCTCCCTCCCTCGCCTCGCACTCGCCTCGATCTCTCCCTCGCCCCGCTCTCTCCCTCGCCCCCTCCCTCGCCCCGCTCTCTCCCTCGCCCGCTCCCTCCCTCGCCTCGCACTCGCCTCGATCTCTCCCTCGCCCGCTCTCCCTCGCCCGCTCCCTCCCTCGCCTCGCCCTCGCCCGCTCTCTCCCTCGCCTCGCTCTCGCCTCGATCTCTCCCTCGCCCGCTCTCTCCCTCGCCCGCTTCCTCCCTTCGCCCTCTCCCTCGCCCACTCTCTCCCTCGGCTCGATCTCTCCCTCGCCCGCTCCCTCGCCCTCTCCTCGCCCGCTCTCTCCCTCGCCCGCTCCCTCCCTCGCTCTCTCCCTCGCCTCGCCCTCTCCCTCGCCCGCTCTCTCCCTCGCCTCGCCCTCTCCCTCGCCTCGCCTCGCCCTCTCCCTCACCCGCTCTCTCCCTCGCCCGCTCTCTCCCTCGCCCGCTCTCTCCCTCGCCTCGATCTCTCCCTCGCCTCGATCTCTCCCTCGCCTCGCCCTCACCCTCGCCCGCTCCCTCCCTCGCCTCGCCCTCTCCCACTCCCGCTCTCTCCCTCGCCCGCTCCCTCCCCTCGCCCGCTCTCTCCCTCGCCTCGATCTCTCCCTCGCCTCGCCCTCACCCTCGCCCGCTCCCTCCCTCGCCTCGCCCTCTCCCACTCCCGCTCTCTCCCTCGCCCGCTCTCTCCCTCGCCCGCTCCCTCCCCTCGCCCGCTCTCTCCCTCGCCTCGATCTCTCCCTCGCCTCGCCCTCTCCCTCGCCTCGCCCGCTCTCTCCCTCGCCCGCTCCCTCCCTCGCCTCGCACTCGCCTCGCCCTCTCCCTCCCTCGCCTCGCACTCGCCCACTCCCTCCCTCGCCTCGCTCTCTCCCTCGCCTCGCTCTCTCCCTCGCCTCGCTCTCTCCCTCGCCTCGCTCTCTCCCTCGCCTCGCTCTCTCCCTCGCCTCGCTCTCTCCCTCGCCTCGCTCTCTCCCTCGCCTCGCTCTCTCCCTCGCCTCGCTCTCTCCCTCGCCTCGCTCTCTCCCTCGCCTCGCTCTCTCCCTCGCCTCGCTCTCTCCCTCGCCTCGCTCTCTCCCTCGCCTCGCTCTCTCCCTCGCCTCGCCCTCTCCCTCGCCTCGCCCTCTCCCTCGCCCTCGCCCTCGCCTCGCCCTCGCCCTCGCCCTCTCCCTCGCCCCGCCCCTTGCCTCGCCCTCTCCTCGCACCCGCCTCGCCCTCTCCCTCGCCCGCTCTCTCCCTCGCCTGCTCCCTCCCTCGCCCCGCTCTCTCCCTCGCCTCGCACTCGCCCCGCCCCCGCCACTCACTCGCCCACTCTCTCGGCTCTCTCCCTCGCCCCGCTCTCTCCCTCGCCTCGCCCTCTCCCTCGCCTCGCCCTCGCCCTCGCCTCTCCCCCTCCCTCGCCACGCTCCCTCGCCTCGCCCTCTCCCTCGCCCGCTCCCTCCCTCGCCTCGCTCCCTCCCTCGCTCCCTCCCTCGCCCCGCTCTCTCCCTCGCCCCGCTCCCTCCCTCGCCTCGCTCCCTCCCTCGCCTCGCTCCCTCCCTTGCCCCGCTCTCTCCCTCGCCCCGCTCTCTCCCTCGCCTCGCTCTCTCCCCCGCCTCGCTCTCTCCCACTCCCTCGCCTCGCCCTCTCCCTCTCCCTCGCCCTGTCCCACACCCGCTCCCTCGCCTCGCTCTCTCTCTCGCCCCATCCATCACCTCGCTCTCTCCCCTCGCCCCGTCCCCTCGCCTCGCTCTCTCTCCCTCGCTTTCTCCATCACCTCCTCTCTACCTCCCTCTCCTCGCCTTGCTCTCTCTCCCTCGCCCCGCTCTCTCCCTTGCCTCCCTCCCTCGCGCGCTCCCTCCCTCCCGCCCTCGCCTCGCTCTCTCCCTCGCCTCGCTCTCTCCCTTGCCTCCCTCCCTCGCCCTCGCCTCGCTCTCTCCCTCGCCTCGCTCTCTCCCTCGCCTCGCTCTCTCCCTCGCCCCGCCCTCTCCCTCGCCCTCTCCCTTGCCTCGCCCTCTCCTCGCACCCGCCTCGCCCTCTCCCTCGCCCGCTCTCTCCCTCGCCTGCTCCCTCCCTCGCCCCGCTCTCTCCCTCGCCTCGCCCTCGCCCTCGCCTCTCCCCCTCCCTCGCCACGCTCCCTCCCTCGCCCCGCTCTCCCTTGCCACGCCCTCTCCCTCGCCCGCTCCCTCCCTCGCCTCGCTCCCTCCCTCGCCTCGCCCTCGCCTCGCTCCCTCCCTCGCCTCGCTCTCTCCCTCGCCTCGCCCTCGCCCTCGCCTCTCCCCCTCCCTCGCCACGCTCCCTCCCTCGCCCCGCTCTCCCTTGCCACGCCCTCTCCCTCGCCCGCTCCCTCCCTCGCCTCGCTCCCTCCCTCGCTCCCTCCCTCCCTCGCCCCGCTCTCTCCCTCGCCCCGCTCCCTCCCTCGCCTCGCTCCCTCCCTCGCTCGCTCCCTCCCTCGCCCCGCTCTCTCCCTCGCCTCGCTCCCTCCCTCGCCCCGCTCTCTCCCTCGCCCCGCTCTCTCCCTCGCCCCGCTCTCTCCCTCGCCTCGCTCTCCCCCCCCGCCTCGCTCTCTCCCCCGCCCCGCTCCCTCCCTCGCCCCGCTCTCTCCCTCGCCACGCTCTCTCCCTCGCCTCGCTCCCTCCCTCGCCCCGCTCTCTCCCTCGCCCCGCTCCCTCCCTCGCCTCGCTCTCCCCCCGCCTCGCTCTCTCCCTCGCCCCGCTCCATCCCTCGCCCCGCTCTCTCCCCCGCCCCGCTCCCTCCCTCGCCCCGCTCTCTCCCTCGCCTCGCTCTCTCCCTCGCCCCGCCCGCTCTCTCCCTCGCCTCGCTCTCTCCCTCGCCCCGCTCTCTCCCCCGCCCCGCTCCCTCCCTCGCCTCGCTCTCTCCCTCGCCCCGCTCCCTCCCTCGCCCCGCTCTCTCCCTCGCCCCGCTCTCTCCCTCGCCTCGCTCTCTCCCTCGCCCCGCTCTCTCCCTCGCCCGCTCTCTCCCTCGCCCCGCTCTCTCCCTCGCCTCGCTCCCTCCCTCGCCTCGCTCCCTCCCTCGCCTCGCTCTCTCCCTCGCCCCGCCCTCTCCCTCGCCTCGCCCTCTCCCTCGCCCCGCCCTCTCCCTCGCCCCGCTCTCTCCCTCGCCTCGCTCTCTCCCTCGCCCCGCCCTCTCCCTCGCCCCGCTCTCTCCCTCGCCCCGCTCTCTCCCTCGCCCCGCTCCCTCCCTCGCCCCGCTCTCTCCCTCGCCCCGCTCTCTCCCCCGCCCCGCTCCCTCGCCTCGCTCGCTCCCTCGCCCCGCTCTCTCCCTCGCCCCGCTCCCTCCCTCGCCCCGCTCCCTCCCTCGCCCCGCTCTCTCCCTCGCCCCGCTCTCTCCCTCGCCTCGCTCTCTCCCCCGCCTCGCTCTCTCCCTCGCCCCGCTCCCTCCCTCGCCCCGCTCCCTCGCCTCGCCCCGCCCTCTCCCTCGCCCCGCTCTCTCCCTCGCCTCGCTCTCTCCCCCGCCTCGCTCTCTCCCTCGCCTCGCTCTCTCCCCGCCTCGCTCTCTCCCCCGCCTCGCTCTCTCCCTCGCCCCGCTCTCTCCCTCGCCCCGCTCTCTCCCTCTCCCTCGCTCTCTCCCTCGCCTCGCTCTCTCCCTCGCCTCGCTCCCTCCCTCGCCCCGCCCTCTCCCTCGCCCCGCTCCCTCCCTCGCCCCGCTCTCTCCCTCGCCCCGCTCTCTCCCTCGCCTCGCTCTCTCCCTCGCCTCGCCCTCCCCCTCGCCTCGCCCTCCCCCTCGCCCGCTCTCTCCCTCGCCCGCTCCCTCCCTCGCCTCGCACTCGCCTCGATCTCTCCCTCGCCCGCTCTCCCTCGCCCGCTCCCTCCCTCGCCTCGCCCTCTCCCTCGCCCGCTCTCTCCCTCGCCCGCGCCTCGATCTCTCCCTCGCCCGCTTCCTCCCTTCGCCCTCTCCCTCGCCCACTCTCTCCCTCGGCTCGATCTCTCCCTCGCCCGCTCCCTCGCCCTCTCCTCGCCCGCTCTCTCCCTCGCCCGCTCCCTCCCTCGCCCTCTCACTCGCCTCGCTCTCTCCCTCGCCCGCTCTCTCCCTCGCCTTGCCCTCTCCCTCGCCCGCTCTCTCCCTCGCCTCGCCCTCTCCCTCGCCTCGCCTCGCCCTCTCCCTCACCCGCTCTCTCCCTCGCCCGCTCTCTCCCTCGCCTCGATCTCTCCCTCGCCTCGATCTCTCCCTCGCCTCGCCCTCACCCTCGCCCGCTCCCTCCCTCGCCTCGCCCTCTCCCACTCCCGCTCTCTCCCTCGCCCGCTCTCTCCCTCGCCCGCTCCCTCCCCTCGCCCGCTCTCTCCCTCGCCTCGATCTCTCCCTCGCCTCGCCCTCACCCTCGCCCGCTCCCTCCCTCGCCTCGCCCTCTCCCACTCCCGCTCTCTCCCTCGCCCGCTCTCTCCCTCGCCCGCTCCCTCCCCTCGCCCGCTCTCTCCCTCGCCTCGATCTCTCCCTCGCCCGCTCCCTCCCTCGCCTCGCCCTCTCCCTCGCCTCGCCCGCTCTCTCCCTCGCCCGCTCCCTCCCTCGCCTCGCACTCGCCTCGCCCTCTCCCTCCCTCGCCTCGCACTCGCCCACTCCCTCCCTCGCCTCGCTCTCTCCCTCGCCTCGCTCTCTCCCTCGCCTCGCTCTCTCCCTCGCCTCGCTCTCTCCCTCGCCTCGCTCTCTCCCTCGCCTCGCCCTCTCCCTCGCCTCGCCCTCTCCCTCGCCTCGCCCTCGCCTCGCCCTCGCCCTCTCCCTCGCCCCGCCCCTTGCCTCGCCCTCTCCTCGCACCCGCCTCGCCCTCTCCCTCGCCCGCTCTCTCCCTCGCCTGCTCCCTCCCTCGCCCCGCTCTCTCCCTCGCCTCGCACTCGCCCCGCCCCCTCCCTCGCCCCCTCCCTCGCCACTCACTCGCCCACTCTCTCGGCTCTCTCCCTCGCCCCGCTCTCTCCCTCGCCTCGCCCTCTCCCTCACCTCGCCCTCGCCCTCGCCTCGCCCTCTCCCTCGCCACGCTCCCTCGCCTCGCCCTCTCCCTCGCCCGCTCCCTCCCTCGCCTCGCTCCCTCCCTCGCTCCCTCCCTCCCTCGCCCCGCTCTCTCCCTCGCCCCGCTCCCTCCCTCGCCTCGCTCCCTCCCTCGCCCCGCTCTCTCCCTCGCCCCGCTCTCTCCCTCGCCTCGCTCTCCCCCCCGCCTCGCTCTCTCCCCCGCCTCGCTCTCTCCCCCGCCTCGCTCTCTCCCACTCCCTCGCCTCGCCCTCTCCCTCGCCCTCTCCCACACCCGCTCCCTCGCCTCGCTCTCTCTCTCGCCCCATCCATCACCTCGCTCTCTCCCTCGCCCCGTCCCCTCGCCTCGCTCTCTCTCCCTCGCTTTCTCCATCACCTCCTCTCTACCTCCCTCTCCTCGCCTTGCTCTCTCTCCCTCGCCCCGCTCTCTCCCTTGCCTCCCTCCCTCGCGCGCTCCCTCCCTCCCGCCCTCGCCTCGCTCTCTCCCTCGCCTCGCTCTCTCCCTTGCCTCCCTCCCTCGCGCGCTCCCTCCCTCCCGCCCTCGCCCTCGCCTCGCTCTCTCCCTCGCCTCGCTCTCTCCCTCGCCTCGCTCTCTCCCTCGCCCCGCCCTCTCCCTCGCCTCGCCCTCTCCTCGCACCCGCCTCGCCCTCTCCCTCGCCCGCTCTCTCCCTCGCCTGCTCCCTCCCTCGCCCCGCTCTCTCCCTCGCCTCGCCCTCGCCCTCGCCTCTCCCCCTCCCTCGCCACGCTCCCTCCCTCGCCCCGCTCTCCCTTGCCACGCCCTCTCCCTCGCCCGCTCCCTCCCTCGCCTCGCTCCCTCCCTCGCCTCGCCCTCTCCCTCGCCTCGCTCCCTCCCTCGCCTCGCTCTCTCCCTCGCCTCGCCCTCGCCCTCCTCTCTCCCCCTCCCTCGCCACGCTCCCTCCCTCGCCCCGCTCTCCCTTGCCACGCCCTCTCCCTCGCCCGCTCCCTCCCTCGCCTCGCTCCCTCCCTCGCTCCCTCCCTCCCTCGCCCTCGCCCCGCTCCCTCCCTCGCCTCGCTCCCTCCCTCGCTCGCTCCCTCCCTCGCCCCGCTCTCTCACTCGCCTCGCTCCCTCCCTCGCCCCGCTCTCTCCCTCGCCCCGCTCTCTCCCTCGCCTCGCTCTCCCCCTCGCCCCGCTCTCTCCCTCGCCCCGCTCCCTCCCTCGCCCCGCCCTCTCCCTCGCCCCGCCCCCTCCCTCGCCCCGCCCTCTCCCTCGCCCCGCCCTCTCCCTCGCCCCGCTCTCTCCCTCGCCCCGCCCTCTCCCTCGCCTCGCTCTCTCCCTCGCCTCGCTCTCTCCCTCGCTCCGCTCTCTCCCTCGCCCCGCTCCCTCCCTCGCTCGCTCCCTCCCTCGCCCCGCTCCCTCCCTCGCCCCGCTCCCTCCCTCGCCCCGCTCTCTCCCTCGCCCCGCTCTCTCCCTCGCCCCGCTCTCTCCCTCGCCCCGCTCCCTCCCTCGCCCCGCTCTCTCCCTCGCCCCGCTCCCTCCCTCGCCTCGCTCTCTCCCTCGCCCCGCTCCATCCCTCGCCCCGCTCCCTCCCTCGCCCCGCTCTCTCCCTCGCCCCGCTCTCTCCCTCGCCCCGCTCTCTCCCTCGCCCCGCTCTCTCCCTCGCCCCGCTCTCTCCCTCGCCCCGCCCTCTCCCTCGCCCCGCCCTCTCCCTCGCCTCGCTCTCTCCCTCGCCCCGCCCGCTCTCTCCCTCGCCTCGCTCTCTCCCTCGCCCCGCTCTCTCCCCCGCCCCGCTCCCTCCCTCGCCTCGCTCTCTCCCTCGCCCCGCTCTCTCCCTCGCCCCGCTCTCTCCCTCGCCCCGCTCCCTCCCTCGCCCCGCTCTCTCCCTCGCCCCGCTCTCTCCCCCGCCTCGCTCTCTCCCCCGCCTCGCTCTCTCCCCCGCCTCGCTCTCTCCCTCGCCTCGCTCTCTCCCCCGCCTCGCTCTCTCCCCCGCCTCGCTCTCTCCCTCGCCCCGCTCTCTCCCTCGCCTCCCTCCCTCGCCCCGCTCTCTCCCTCGCCCCGCTCCCTCCCTCGCCTCGCTCTCTCCCTCGCCCCGCTCTCTCCCTCGCCTCGCTCTCTCCCTCGCCCCGCTCTCTCCCTCGCCCCGCTCCCTCCCTCGCCCCGCTCCCTCCCTCGCCTCGCTCCCTCCCTCGCCCCGCTCCCTCCCTCGCCCCGCCCTCTCCCTCGCCCCGCCCTCTCCCTCGCCCCGCTCCCTCCCTCGCCCCGCTCCCTCCCTCGCCCCGCTCCCTCCCTCGCCCCGCTCCCTCCCTCGCCCCGCTCCCTCCCTCGCCCCGCTCTCTCCCTCGCCTCGCTCTCTCCCTCGCCCCGCTCCCTCCCTCGCCCCGCTCTCTCCCTCGCCCCGCTCTCTCCCTCGCCCCGCTCTCTCCCTCGCCCCGCTCTCTCCCTCGCCCCCTCCCTCGCTCCGCCCTCTCCCTCGCCCCGCTCTCTCCCTCGCCCCGCTCTCTCCCTCGCCTCGCCCTCTCCCTCGCCCCGCTCTCTCCCTCGCCTCGCCCTCTCCCTCGCCTCGCTCTCTCCCTCGCCCCGCTCTCTCCCTCGCCCCGCTCTCTCCCTCGCCTCGCTCTCTCCCTCGCCCCGCTCTCGCCCTCGCCCCGCCCTCGCCCCGCCCCCTCCCCCCGCTCTCTCCCTCGCCTCGCTCTCTCCCTCGCCCCGCTCTCTCCCTCGCCTCGCACTCTCCCTCGCCCCGCCCTCTCCCTCGCCCCGCTCCCTCCCTCGCCCCGCCCTCTCCCCCGCCCCGCCCTCTCCCTCGCCCCGCTCTCTCCCTCGCCCCGCTCTCTCCCTCGCCCCGCTCTCTCCCTCGCCCCGCTCTCTCCCTCGCCCCGCTCTCTCCCTCGCCCCGCTCCCTCCCTCGCCCCGCTCCCTCCCTCGCCCCGCTCCCTCGCTCGCCCCGCTCTCTCCCTCGCCCCGCTCTCTCCCTCGCCCCGCTCTCTCCCTCGCCCCGCTCTCTCCCTCGCCTCGCCCTCTCCCTCGCCCCGCCCTCTCCCTCGCCCCGCTCTCTCCCTCGCTCTCTCCCTCGCCTCGCTCTCTCCCTCGCCCCGCTCCCTCCCTCGCCCCGCTCTCTCCCTCGCCCCGCTCTCTCCCTCGCCTCGCTCTCTCCCTCGCCCCGCTCTCTCCCTCGCCTCGCTCTCTCCCTCGCCCCGCTCTCTCCCTCGCCCCGCTCCCTCCCTCGCCCCGCCCCCTCCCCCCGCTCTCTCCCTCGCCCCGCTCTCTCCCTCGCCCCGCTCTCTCCCTCGCCCCGCTCCCTCCCTCGCCCCGCTCCCTCCCTCGCCCCGCTCCCTCCCTCGCCCCGCTCCCTCCCTCGCCCCGCTCTCTCCCTCGCCCCGCTCCCTCCCTCGCCCCGCTCTCTCCCTCGCCCGGCTCTCTCCCTCGCCCCGCTCTCTCCCTCGCCTCGCTCTCTCCCTCGCCACGCTCTCTCCCTCGCCCCGCTCTCTCCCTCGCCCCGCTCTCTCCCTCGCCCCGCTCTCTCCCTCGCCACGCTCCCTCCCTCGCCTCGCTCCCTCCCTCGCCTCGCTCTCTCCCTCGCCCCGCTCTCTCCCTCGCCCCGCTCTCTCCCTCGCCCCGCTCCCTCCCTCGCCTCGCCCTCTCCCTCGCCCCGCTCTCTCCCTCGCCCCGCTCTCTCCCTCGCCCCGCTCTCTCCCTCGCCCCGCTCTCTCCCTCGCCCCGCCCTCTCCCTCGCCCCGCTCTCTCCCTCGCCTCGCTCTCTCCCTCGCCCCGCTCTCTCCCCCGCCCCGCTCTCTCCCTCGCCTCGCTCTCTCCCTCGCCCCGCTCTCTCCCTCGCCCCGCCCTCGCCCCGCCCCCTCCCCCCGCTCTCTCCCTCGCCTCGCTCTCTCCCTCGCCCCGCTCTCTCCCTCGCCCCGCTCTCTCCCTCGCCCCGCTCTCTCCCTCGCCCCGCTCTCTCCCTCGCCCCGCTCTCTCCCTCGCCCCGCTCTCTCCCTCGCCTCGCCCTCTCCCTCGCCCCGCCCTCTCCCTCGCCCCGCCCTCTCCCTCGCCCCGCTCCCTCCCTCGCCCCGCTCTCTCCCTCGCCCCGCTCTCTCCCTCGCCTCGCTCTCTCCCTCGCCCCGCTCTCTCCCTCGCCCCGCTCTCTCCCTCGCCCCCTCCCTCGCTCCGCTCTCTCCCTCGCCCCGCTCTCTCCCTCGCCCCGCTCTCTCCCTCGCCCCGCTCTCTCCCTCGCCTCGCTCTCTCCCTCGCCCCGCTCTCTCCCTCGCCCCGCTCTCTCCCTCGCCCCGCCCTCGCCCCGCCCCCTCCCCCCGCTCTCTCCCTCGCCTCGCTCTCTCCCTCGCCCCGCTCTCTCCCTCGCCTCGCATTCTCCCTCGCCCCGCTCTCTCCCTCGCCCCGCCCTCTCCCTCGCCTCGCTCTCTCCCTCGCCCCGCTCTCTCCCTCGCCCCGCTCTCTCCCTCGCCCCGCTCCCTCCCTCGCCCCGCCCTCTCCCCCGCCCCGCTCTCTCCCTCGCCCCGCTCTCTCCCTCGCCCCGCCCTCGCCTCGCTCTCTCCCTCGCCCCGCTCTCTCCCTCGCCTCGCACTCTCCCTCGCCCCGCTCTCTCCCTCGCCCCGCCCTCTCCCTCGCCCCGCTCCCTCCCTCGCCCCGCTCCCTCCCTCGCCCCGCTCCCTCCCTCGCCCCGCTCCCTCCCTCGCCCCGCTCTCTCCCTCGCCCCGCTCTCTCCCTCGCCCCGCTCTCTCCCTCGCCCCGCTCTCTCCCTCGCCCCGCTCTCTCCCTCGCCCCGCCCTCTCCCTCGCCCCGCCCTCTCCCTCGCCCCGCCCTCTCCCTCGCCCCGCCCTCTCCCTCGCCCCGCCCTCTCCCTCGCCCCGCCCTCTCCCTCGCCCCGCCCTCTCCCTCGCCCCGCCCTCTCCCTCGCCCCGCCCTCTCCCTCGCCCCGCCCTCTCCCTCGCCCCGCTCTCTCCCTCGCCCCGCTCTCTCCCTCGCCCCTCTCTCTCCCTCGCCCCGCTCCCTCCCTCGCCCCGCTCCCTCCCTCGCCCCCCTCTCTCCCTCGCCTCGCTCTCTCCCTCGCCCCGCTCTCTCCCTCGCCCCGCTCTCTCCCTCGCCCCGCTCTCTCCCTCGCCCCGCTCTCTCCCTCGCCTCGCTCTCTCCCTCGCCTCGCTCTCTCCCTCGCCTCGCTCTCTCCCTCGCCTCGCTCTCTCCCCCGCCTCGCTCTCTCCCCCGCCTCGCTCTCTCCCTTGCCCCGCTCCCTCCCTCGCCCCGCTCCCTCCCCTCGCTCTCTCCCTCGCCTCGCTCTCTCCCTCGCCTCGCTCTCTCCCTCGCCCCGCTCTCTCCCTCGCCCCGCTCCCTCCCTCGCCCCGCTCTCTCCCTCGCCCCCTCCCTCGCCCCGCTCTCTCCCTCGCCCCGCTCTCTCCCTCGCCCCGCTCCCTCCCCCGCCCCGCTCTCTCCCTCGCCCCGCTCTCTCCCTCGCCCCGCTCCCTCCCTCGCCCCGCTCTCTCCCCGCCCCGCTCTCTCCCTCGCCCCGCTCTCTCCCTCCCTCGCCCCGCTCTCTCCCTCGCCCTCTCCCTCGCCCCGCTCTCTCCCTCGCCTCGCTCCCTCCCTCGCCCCGCTCTCCATCGCTCTCTCCCTCGCCTCGCTCCCTCCCTCGCCCCGCTCTCTCCCTCGCCCCGCTCTCTCCCTCGCCCCGCTCTCTCCCCCGCCCCGCTCTCTCCCTCGCCCCGCTCTCTCCCTCGCCTCGCTCTCTCCCTCGCCCCGCTCTCTCCCTCGCCCCGCACTCTCCCTCGCCCCGCTCTCTCCCTCGCCCCGCTCTCTCCCTCGCCCCGCTCCCTCCCTCGCCCCGCTCTCTCCCTCGCCCCGCTCTCTCCCTCGCCCCGCTCTCTCCCTCGCCCCGCTCTCTCCCCCGCCCCGCTCTCTCCCTCGCCCCGCTCCCTCCCTCGCCCCGCTCTCTCCCTCGCCCCGCTCTCTCCCTCGCCCCGCTCCCTCCCTCGCCCCGCTCCCTCCCTCGCCCCGCTCTCTCCCTCGCCTCGCTCTCTCCCTCGCCCCGCTCCCTCCCTCGCCTCGCTCCCTCCCTCGCCCCGCTCTCTCTCTCGCCCCGCTCCCTCCCTCGCCCCGCTCTCTCCCTCGCCTCGCTCCCTCCCTCGCCCCGCTCTCTCCCTCGCCCCGCTCTCTCCCTCGCCTCGCTCTCTCCCCCGCCTCGCTCTCTCCCCCGCCTCGCTCTCTCCCCCGCCTCGCTCTCTCCCCCGCCTCGCTCTCTCCCCCGCCTCGCTCCCTCCCTCGCTCCCTCGCCCCGCTCTCTCCCTCGCCTCGCTCTCTCCCCGCCTCGCTCTCTCCCCCGCCTCGCTCTCTCCCCCGCCTCGCTCTCTCCCCCGCCTCGCTCTCTCCCCCGCCTCGCACTCGCCCCGCCCCCTCCCTCGCCCCCTCCCTCGCCACTCACTCGCCCACTCTCTCGGCTCTCTCCCTCGCCCCGCTCTCTCCCTCGCCTCGCCCTCTCCCTCGCCTCGCCCTCTCCCTCGCCTCGCCCTCGCCCTCGCCTCTCGCCTCTCCCCCTCCCTCGCCACGCTCCCTCCCTCGCCCCGCTCTCCCTTGCCACGCCCTCTCCCTCGCACGCTCCCTCCCTCGCCTCGCTCCCTCCCTCGCCTCGCCCTCTCCCTCGCCTCGCTCCCTCCCTCGCCTCGCTCTCTCCCTCGCCTCGCCCTCGCCCTCGCCTCTCCCCCTCCCTCGCCACGCTCCCTCCCTCGCCCCACTCTCCCTTGCCACGCCCTCTCCCTCACCCGCTCCCTCCCTCGCCTCGCTCCCTCCCTCGCTCCCTCCCTCCCTCGCCCCGCTCTGTCCCTCGCCCCGCTCCCTCCCTCGCCTCGCTCACTCCCTCGCTCGCTCCCTCCCTCGCCCCGCTCCCTCCCTCGCCCCGCTCCCTCCCTCGCCCCGCTCTCTCCCTCGCCCCGCTCTCTCCCTCGCCTCGCTCTCCCCCCCGCCTCGCTCTCTCCCCCGCCCCGCTCCCTCCCTCGCCCCGCTCTCTCCCTCGCCCCGCTCCCTCCCTCGCCCCGCTCTCTCCCTCGCCTCGCTCTCTCCCCCGCCCCGCTCCCTCCCTCGCTCCGCTCCCTCCCTCGCCCCGCTCTCTCCCTCGCCTCGCTCTCTCCCCGCCCCGCTCTCTCCCCGCCCCGCTCTCTCCCTCGCCCCGCTCTCTCCCTCGCCCCGCCCTCTCCCCGCCCCCTCCCTCGCCCCGCCCTCTCCCTCGCCCCGCCCTCTCCCTCGCCCCGCTCCCTCCCTCGCCCCGCTCTCTCCCTCGCCCCGCCCTCTCCCTCGCCTCGCTCTCTCCCTCGCTCCGCTCTCTCCCTCGCCCCGCTCCCTCCCTCGCTCGCTCCCTCCCTCGCCCCGCTCCCTCCCTCGCCCCGCTCCCTCCCTCGCCCCGCTCCCTCCCTCGCCCCGCTCTCTCCCTCGCCCCGCTCCCTCCCTCGCCCCGCTCCCTCCCTCGCCCCGCTCCCTCCCTCGCCTCGCTCTCTCCCTCGCCCCGCTCCCACCCTCGCCCCGCTCTCTCCCTCGCCCCGCTCCATCCCTCGCCCCGCTCCCTCCCTCGCCCCGCTCCCTCCCTCGCCCCGCTCTCTCCCTCGCCCCGCTCTCTCCCTCGCCTCGCTCTCTCCCTCGCCCCGCTCTCTCCCTCGCCCCGCCCTCTCCCTCGCCCCGCTCTCTCCCTCGCCTCGCTCTCTCCCTCGCCCCGCCCGCTCTCTCCCTCGCCTCGCTCTCTCCCCCGCCCCGCTCTCTCCCCCGCCCCGCTCCCTCCCTCGCCTCGCTCTCTCCCTCGCCCCGCTCCCTCCCTCGCCCCGCTCCCTCCCTCGCCCCGCTCCCTCCCTCGCCCCGCTCCCTCCCTCGCCCCGCTCTCTCCCTCGCCCCGCTCCCTCCCTCGCCCCGCTCCCTCCCTCGCCCCGCTCTCTCCCTCGCCCCGCTCTCTCCCTCGCCCCGCTCTCTCCCTCGCCCCGCTCTCTCCCCCGCCCCGCTCCCTCCCTCGCCCCGCCCTCTCCCTCGCCCCGCCCTCTCCCTCGCCCCGCTCTCTCCCTCGCCCCGCTCTCTCCCTCGCCCCGCTCTCTCCCTCGCCCCGCTCTCTCCCTCGCCCCGCTCCCTCCCTCGCCCCGCTCCCTCCCTCGCCCCGCTCCCTCCCTCGCCCCGCTCTCTCCCTCGCCCCGCTCTCTCCCTCGCCTCGCCCTCTCCCTCGCCCCGCCCTCTCCCTCGCTCTCTCCCTCGCCTCGCTCTCACCCTCGCCCCGCTCCCTCCCTCGCCCCGCTCTCTCCCTCGCCCCGCTCTCTCCCTCGCCTCGCTCTCTCCCTCGCCCCGCTCTCTCCCTCGCCTCGCTCTCTCCCTCGCCCCGCTCTCTCCCTCGCCCCGCTCCCTCCCTCGCCCCGCCCCCTCCCCCCGCTCTCTCCCTCGCCCCGCTCTCTCCCTCGCCCCGCTCTCTCCCTCGCCCCGCTCCCTCCCTCGCCCCGCTCCCTCCCTCGCCCCGCTCTCTCCCTCGCCCCGCTCCCTCCCTCGCCCCGCTCTCTCCCTCGCCCCGCTCTCTCCCTCGCCTCGCTCTCTCCCTCGCCACGCTCTCTCCCTCGCCCCGCTCTCTCCCTCGCCCCGCTCTCTCCCTCGCCACGCTCTCTCCCTCGCCCCGCTCTCTCCCTCGCCCCGCTCTCTCCCTCGCCCCGCTCCCTCCCTCGCCTCGCCCTCTCCTCGCTCTCTCCCTCGCCTCGCTCTCTCCCTCGCCCCGCTCTCTCCCTCGCCCCGCTCTCTCCCTCGCCCCGCCCTCTCCCTCGCCCCGCCCTCTCCTCGCTCTCTCCCTCGCCCCGCTCTCTCCCCCGCCTCGCTCTCTCCCTCGCCCCGCTCTCTCCCTCGCCCCGCTCCCTCCCTCGCCTCGCCCTCTCCTCGCTCTCTCCCTCGCCTCGCTCTCTCCCTCGCCCCGCTCTCTCCCTCGCCCCGCTCTCTCCCTCGCCCCGCCCTCTCCCTCGCCCCGCCCTCTCCTCGCTCTCTCCCTCGCCCCGCTCTCTCCCCCGCCTCGCTCTCTCCCTCGCCCCGCTCTCTCCCTCGCCCCGCCCTCGCCCCGCCCCCTCCCCCCGCTCTCTCCCTCGCCTCGCTCTCTCCCTCGCCCCGCTCTCTCCCTCGCCCCGCTCTCTCCCTCGCCCCGCCCTCGCCCCGCCCCCTCCCCCCGCTCTCTCCCTCGCCTCGCTCTCTCCCTCGCCCCGCTCTCTCCCTCGCCTCGCACTCTCCCTCGCCCCGCTCTCTCCCTCGCCCCGCTCTCTCCCTCGCCCCGCTCTCTCCCTCGCCTCGCCCTCTCCCTCGCCCCGCTCCCTCCCTCGCCCCGCTCTCTCCCTCGCCCCGCTCCCTCCCTCGCCCCGCTCTCTCCCTCGCCCCGCTCTCTCCCTCGCCCCGCTCTCTCCCTCGCCTCGCTCTCTCCCTCGCCCCGCTCTCTCCCTCGCCCCCTCCCTCGCCCCGCTCTCTCCCTCGCCCCGCTCTCTCCCTCGCCCCGCTCTCTCCCTCGCCTCGCTCTCTCCCTCGCCCCGCTCTCTCCCTCGCCCCGCTCTCTCCCTCGCCCCGCTCTCTCCCTCGCCCCGCTCTCTCCCTCGCCCCGCTCTCTCCCTCGCCTCGCTCTCTCCCTCGCCCCGCTCTCTCCCTCGCCCCGCCCTCGCCCCGCCCCCTCCCCCCGCTCTCTCCCTCGCCTCGCTCTCTCCCTCGCCCCGCCCTCTCCCTCGCCCCGCCCTCTCCCTCGCCTCGCCCTCTCCCTCGCCCCGCTCTCTCCCTCGCCCCGCTCCCTCCCTCGCCCCGCCCTCTCCCCCGCCCCGCTCTCTCCCTCGCCCCGCTCTCTCCCTCGCCCCGCCCTCGCCCCGCCCCCTCCCCCCGCTCTCTCCCTCGCCTCGCTCTCTCCCTCGCCCCGCTCTCTCCCTCGCCTCGCACTCTCCCTCGCCCCGCTCTCTCCCTCGCCCCGCCCTCTCCCTCGCCCCGCCCTCTCCCTCGCCCTCGCCCCGCCCTCTCCCTCGCCCCGCCCTCTCCCTCGCCCCGCCCTCTCCCTCGCCCCGCCCTCTCCCTCGCCCCGCCCTCTCCCTCGCCCCGCCCTCTCCCTCGCCCCGCCCTCTCCCTCGCCCCGCCCTCTCCCTCGCCCCGCTCTCTCCCTCGCCCCGCTCTCTCCCTCGCCTCGCCCTCTCCCTCGCCTCGCCCTCTCCCTCGCCCCGCCCTCTCCCTCGCCCCGCCCTCTCCCTCGCCCCGCCCTCTCCCTCGCCCCGCCCTCTCCCTCGCCCCGCCCTCTCCCTCGCCCCGCCCTCTCCCTCGCCCCGCCCTCTCCCTCGCCCCGCCCCCTCCCTCGCCCCGCCCCCTCCCTCGCCCCGCCCTCTCCCTCGCCCCGCCCTCTCCCTCGCCCCGCTCTCTCCCTCGCCCCACCCTCTCCCTCGCCCCGCTCCCTCCCTCGCCCCGCTCTCTCCCTCGCCCCGCTCTCTCCCTCGCCCCGCTCTCTCCCTCGCCCCGCTCTCTCCCTCGCCCCGCTCTCTCCCTCGCCCCGCTCTCTCCCTCGCCCCGCTCTCTCCCTCGCCCCGCCCTCTCCCTCGCCCCGCCCTCTCCCTCGCCCCGCTCTCTCCCTCGCCCGCTCTCTCCCTCGCCCCGCTCCCTCCCTCGCCTCGCTCCCTCCCTCGCCCCGCTCCCTCCCTCGCCCCGCTCTCTCCCTCGCCCCGCTCTCTCCCTCGCCCCGCTCTCTCCCTCGCCCCGCTCCCTCCCTCGCCCCGCCCTCTCCCTCGCCCCGCTCCCTCCCTCGCCCTCTCCCTCGCCCTCTCCCTCCCTCGCTCTCTCCCTCGCCCCGCTCTCTCCCTCGCCTCGCTCTCTCCCTCGCCCCGCTCTCTCCCTCGCCCCGCTCTCTCCCTCGCCTCACCTCGCTCTCTCCCTCGCCCCGCTCTCTCCCTCGCCCCGCTCTCTCCCTCGCCCCGCTCTCTCCCTCGCCCCGCTCTCTCCCTCGCCTCGCCTCGCTCTCTCCCTCGCCCAGCTCTCTCCCTCGCCTCGCTCTCTCCCCCGCCTCGCTCTCTCCCTCGCCCCGCTCTCTCCCTCGCCTCGCCTCGCTCTCTCCCTCGCCCCGCTCTCTCCCTCGCCTCGCTCTCTCCCTCGCCTCGCTCTCTCCCTCGCCTCGCTCTCTCCCTCGCCTCGCTCTCTCCCTCGCCCCGCTCCCTCCCTCGCCCCGCTCCCTCCCCTCGCCTCGCTCTCTCCCTCGCCCCGCTCTCTCCCTCGCCCCGCTCTCTCCCTCGCCTCGCTCTCTCCCTCGCCCCCTCCCTCGCCCCGCTCTCTCCCTCGCCCCGCTCTCTCCCTCGCCCCGCTCTCTCCCTCGCCCCGCTCTCTCCCTCGCCCCGCTCTCTCCCTCCCTCGCCCCGCTCTCTCCCTCGCCCTCTCCCTCGCCCCGCTCTCTCCCTCGCCTCGCTCCCTCCCTCGCCCCGCTCTCCCTCGCTCTCTCCCTCGCCTCGCTCCCTCCCTCGCCCCGCTCTCTCCCTCGCCCCGCTCTCTCCCCCGCCCCGCTCCCTCCCTCGCCCCGCTCTCTCCCTCGCCCCGCTCTCTCCCTCGCCTCGCTCTCTCCCTCGCCCCGCTCTCTCCCTCGCCCCGCACTCTCCCTCGCCCCGCTCTCTCCCTCGCCCCGCTCTCTCCCTCGCCCCGCTCCCTCCCTCGCCCCGCTCCCTCCCTCGCCCCGCTCTCTCCCTCGCCCCGCTCTCTCCCTCGCCCCGCTCTCTCCCCCGCCCCGCTCTCTCCCTCGCCCCGCTCCCTCCCTCGCCCCGCTCCCTCCCTCGCCCCGCTCTCTCCCTCGCCCCGCTCCCTCCCTCGCCCCGCTCTCTCCCTCGCCCCGCTCTCTCCCTCGCCCCGCTCTCTCCCTCGCCCCGCTCCCTCCCTCGCCTCGCTCCCTCCCTCGCCCCGCTCTCTCTCTCGCCCCGCTCCCTCCCTCGCCCCGCTCTCTCCCTCGCCCCGCTCCCTCCCTCGCCTCGCTCCCTCCCTCGCCCCGCTCTCTCCCTCGCCCCGCTCTCTCCCTCGCCCCGCTCCCTCCCTCGCCCCGCTCTCTCCCTCGCCTCGCTCCCTCCCTCGCCCCGCTCTCTCCCTCGCCCCGCTCCCTCCCTCGCCCCGCTCCCTCGCCCCGCTCTCTCCCTCGCCCCGCTCCCTCCCTCGCCTCGCCCTCTCCCGCCTCGCTCCCTCCCTCCCTCCCTCGCCCCGCTCTCTCCCTCGCCCCGCTCTCTCCCTCGCCTCGCTCTCTCCCCCGCCTCGCTCTCTCCCCCGCCTCGCTCTCTCCCCCGCCTCGCTCTCTCCCCCGCCTCGCTCCCTCCCTCGCCTCGCCCTCTCCCGCCTCGCTCCCTCCCTCCCTCCCTCGCCCCGCTCTCTCCCTCGCCCCGCTCTCTCCCTCGCCTCGCTCTCTCCCCCGCCTCGCTCTCTCCCCCGCCTCGCTCTCTCCCCCGCCTCGCTCTCTCCCCCGCCTCGCTCACTCCCCCGCCTCGCTCTCCCCCGCCTCGCTCTCTCCCCCGCCTCGCTCCCTCCCTCGCCCCGCTCTCTCCCTCGCCTCGCTCTCTCCCCGCCTCGCTCTCTCCCCCGCCTCGCTCTCTCCCCCGCCTCGCTCTCTCCCCCGCCTCGCTCTCTCCCCCGCCTCGCACTCGCCCCGCCCCCTCCCTCGCCCCCTCCCTCGCCACTCACTCGCCCACTCTCTCGGCTCTCTCCCTCGCCCCGCTCTCTCCCTCGCCTCGCCCTCTCCCTCGCCTCGCCCTCTCCCTCGCCTCGCCCTCGCCCTCGCATCTCCCCCTCCCTCGCCACGCTCCCTCCCTCGCCCCGCTCTCCCTCGCCTCGCCCTCTCCCTCGCCCGCTCCCTCCCTCGCCTCGCTCCCTCCCTCGCTCCCTCCCTCCCTCGCCCCGCTCTCTCCCTCGCCCCGCTCCCTCCCTCGCCTCGCTCCCTCCCTCGCCTCGCTCCCTCCCTCGCCCCGCTCTCTCCCTCGCCCCGCTCTCTCCCTCGCCTCGCTCTCTCCCCCGCCTCGCTCTCTCCCCCGCCTCGCTCTCTCCCCCGCCTCGCTCTCTCCCCCGCCTCGCTCTCTCCCACTCCCTCGCCTCGCCCTCTCCCTCACCCTCGTCCTCTCCCACACCCGCTCCCTCGCCTCGCTCTCTCTCTCGCCCCATCCATCACCTCGCTCTCTCCCTCGCCCCGTCCCCTCGCCTCGCTCTCTCTCCCTCGCTTTCTCCATCACCTCCTCTCTACCTCCCTCTCCTCGCCTTGCTCTCTCTCCCTCGCCCCGCTCTCTCCCTTGCCTCCCTCCCTCGCGCGCTCCCTCCCTCCCGCCCTCGCCCTCGCCTCGCTCTCTCCCTCGCCTCGCTCTCTCCCTCGCCTCGCTCTCTCCCTCGCCTCGCTCTCTCCCTCGCCCCGCCCTCTCCCTCGCCCTCTCCCTTGCCTCGCCCTCTCCTCGCACCCGCCTCGCCCTCTCCCTCGCCCGCTCTCTCCCTCGCCTGCTCCCTCCCTCGCCCCGCTCTCTCCCTCGCCTCGCACTCGCCCCGCCCCCTCCCTCGCCCCCTCCCTCGCCACTCACTCGCCCACTCCCTTCGGCTGTCTCCCTCGCCCCGCTCTCTCCCTCGCCTCGCCCTCGCCTCGCCTCTCCCCCTCCCTCGCCACGCTCCCTCCCTCGCCCCGCTCTCCCTTGCCACGCCCTCTCCCTCGCCCGCTCCCTCCCTCGCCTCGCTCCCTCCCTCGCCTCGCCCTCTCCCTCGCCTCGCTCCCTCCCTCGCCTCGCTCCCTCCCTCGCCCCGCTCTCTCCCTCGCCTCGCCCTCTCCCTCGCCTCGCCCTCTCCCTCGCCTCGCCCTCGCCCTCGCCTCTCCCCCTCCCTCGCCACGCTCCCTCCCTCGCCCCGCTCTCCCTCGCCACGCCCTCTCCCTCGCCCGCTCCCTCCCTCGCCTCGCTCCCTCCCTCCCTCGCCCCGCTCTCTCCCTCGCCCCGCTCCCTCCCTCGCCTCGCTCCCTCCCTCGCCTCGCTCCCTCCCTCGCCCCGCTCTCTCCCTCGCCCCGCTCTCTCCCTCGCCTCGCTCTCTCCCCCGCCTCGCTCTCTCCCCCGCCTCGCTCTCTCCCCCGCCTCGCTCTCTCCCCCGCCTCGCTCTCTCCCCCGCCTCGCTCTCTCCCCCGCCTCGCTCTCTCCCCCGCCTCGCTCTCTCCCCCGCCTCGCTCCCTCCCTCGCCTCGCTCCCTCCCTCGCTCCCTCGCCCCGCTCTCTCCCTCGCCCCGCTCTCTCCCCCGCCTCGCTCTCTCCCCCGCCTCGCTCTCTCCCCCGCCTCGCTCTCTCCCCCGCCTCGCTCTCTCCCCCGCCTCGCTCTCTCCCCCGCCTCGCTCTCTCCCCCGCCTCGCTCTCTCCCCCGCCTCGCTCTCTCCCCGCCTCGCTCTCTCCCCCGCCTCGCTCTCTCCCCCGCCTCGCTCTCTCCCCCGCCTCGCTCTCTCCCCCGCCTCGCTCTCTCCCACTCCCTCGCCTCGCCCTCGCCCTCTCCCACACCCGCTCCCTCGCTCGCCCCATCCATCACCTCGCTCTCTCCCTCGCCCCGTCCCCTCGCCTCGCTCTCTCTCCCTCGCTTTCTCCATCACCTCCTCTCTACCTCCCTCTCCTCGCCTTGCTCTCTCTCCCTCGCCTCGCTCTCTCCCTCGCCCCGCCCTCTCCCTCGCCCTCTCCCTTGCCTCGCCCTCTCCTCGCACCCGCCTCGCCCTCTCCCTCGCCCGCTCTCTCCCTCGCCTGCTCCCTCCCTCGCCCCGCTCTCTCCCTCGCCTCGCACTCGCCCCGCCCCCTCCCTCGCCCCCTCCCTCGCCACTCACTCGCCCACTCCCTTCGGCTGTCTCCTTCGCCCCGCTCTCTCCCTCGCCTCGCCCTCTCCCTCGCCTCGCCCTCTCCCTCGCCTCGCCCTCTCCCTCGCCTCGCCCTCTCCCTCGCCTCGCCCTCGCCTCTCCCCCTCCCTCGCCACGCTCCCTCCCTCGCCCCGCTCTCCCTTGCCACGCCCGCTCCCTCGCCCGCTCCCTCCCTCGCCTCGCTCCCTCCCTCGCCTCGCCCTCTCCCTCGCCTCGCTCTCTCCCTCGCCCCGCTCTCTCCCTCGCCACGCCCTCTCCCTCGCCACGCCCTCTCCCTCGCCCGCTCCCTCCCTCGCCTCGCTCCCTCCCTCGCTCCCTCCCTCGCTCCCTCCCTCCCTCGCCCCGCTCTCTCCCTCGCCCCGCTCCCTCCCTCGCCTCGCTCCCTCCCTCGCTCCCTCCCTCCCTCGCCTCGCTCCCTCCCTCGCCTCGCTCCCTCCCTCCCTCGCCCCGCTCTCTCCCTCGCCCCGCTCTCTCCCTCGCCTCGCTCTCTCCCCGCCTCGCTCTCTCCCCCGCCTCGCTCTCTCCCCCGCCTCGCTCTCTCCCCCGCCTCGCTCTCTCCCTCGCCCCGCTCTCTCCCTCGCCCCGCTCTCTCCCCCGCCTCGCTCTCTCCCCCGCCTCGCTCTCTCCCCCGCCTCGCTCTCTCCCCCGCCTCGCTCTCTCCCCCGCCTCGCTCTCTCCCCCGCCTCGCTCTCTCCCCCGCCTCGCTCTCTCCCCCGCCTCGCTCTCTCCCCCGCCTCGCTCTCTCCCCCGCCTCGCTCTCTCCCCCGCCTCGCTCTCTCCCCCGCCTCGCTCTCTCCCCCGCCTCGCTCTCTCCCTCGCCTCGCACTCGCCCCGCCCCCTCCCTCGCCCCCTCCCTCGCCACTCACTCGCCCACTCTCTCGGCTCTCTCCCTCGCCCCGCTCTCTCCCTCGCCTCGCCCTCTCCCTCGCCTCGCCCTCTCCCTCGCCTCGCCCTCGCCCTCGCCTCTCCCCCTCCCTCGCCACGCTCCCTCCCTCGCCCCGCTCTCCCTCGCCTCGCCCTCTCCCTCGCCCGCTCCCTCCCTCGCCTCGCTCCCTCCCTCGCTCCCTCCCTCGCCCCGCTCTCTCCCTCGCCCCGCTCCCTCCCTCGCCTCGCTCCCTCCCTCGCTCCCTCCCTCCCTCGCCTCGCTCCCTCCCTCGCCCCGCTCTCTCCCTCGCCCCGCTCTCTCCCTCGCCTCGCTCTCTCCCCCGCCTCGCTCTCTCCCACTCCCTCGCCTCGCCCTCTCCCTCTCCCTCGCCCTCTCCCACACCCGCTCCCTCGCCTCGCTCTCTCTCTCGCCCCATCCATCACCTCGCTCTCTCCCTCGCCCCGTCCCCTCGCCTCGCTCTCTCTCCCTCGCTTTCTCCATCACCTCCTCTCTACCTCCCTCTCCTCGCCTTGCTCTCTCTCCCTCGCCCCGCTCTCTCCCTTGCCTCCCTCCCTCGCGCGCTCCCTCCCTCCCGCCCTCGCCCTCGCCTCGCTCTCTCCCTCGCCTCGCTCTCTCCCTCGCCTCGCTCTCTCCCTCGCCTCGCTCTCTCCCTCGCCCCGCCCTCTCCCTCGCCCTCTCCCTCGCCCTCTCCCTTGCCTCGCCCTCTCCTCGCACCCGCCTCGCCATCTCCCTCGCCCGCTCTCTCCCTCGCCTCGCACTCGCCCCGCCCCCTCCCTCGCCCCCTCCCTCGCCACTCACTCGCCCACTCCCTTCGGCTGTCTCCCTCGCCCCGCTCTCTCCCTCGCCTCGCCCTCGCCCTCGCCTCGCCCTCGCCCTCGCCTCTCCCCCTCCCTCGCCACGCTCCCTCCCTCGCCCCGCTCTCCCTTGCCACGCCCTCTCCCTCGCCCGCTCCCTCCCTCGCCTCGCTCCCTCCCTCGCCTCGCCCTCTCCCTCGCCTCGCTCCCTCCCTCGCCTCGCTCTCTCCCTCGCCCCGCTCTCTCCCTCGCCTCGCCCTCTCCCTCGCCTCGCCCTCGCCCTCGCCTCTCCCCCTCCCTCGCCCCGCTCTCCCTCGCCACGCCCTCTCCCTCGCCCGCTCCCTCCCTCGCCTCGCTCCCTCCCTCGCTCCCTCCCTCGCCCCGCTCTCTCCCTCGCCCCGCTCCCTCCCTCGCCTCGCTCCCTCCCTCGCTCCCTCCCTCCCTCGCCTCGCTCCCTCCCTCGCCCCGCTCTCTCCCTCGCCTCGCTCTCTCCCCCGCCTCGCTCTCTCCCCCGCCTCGCTCTCTCCCCCGCCTCGCTCTCTTCCCCGCCTCGTCCCTCCCTCCCCTCGCTCCCTCGCCCCGCTCTCTCCCTCGCCTCGCTCTCTCCCCCGCCTCGCTCTCTCCCCCGCCTCGCTCTCTCCCCCGCCTCGCTCTCTCCCCCGCCTCGCTCTCTCCCCCGCCTCGCTCTCCCCCCCGCCTCGCTCTCTCCCCCGCCTCGCTCTCTCCCCCGCCTCGCTCTCTCCCCCGCCTCGCTCTCTCCCCCGCCTCGCTCTCTCCCCCGCCTCGCTCTCTCCCCCGCCTCGCTCTCTCCCCCGCCTCGCTCTCTCCCCCGCCTCGCTCTCTCCCCCGCCTCGCTCTCTCCCCCGCCTCGCTCTCTCCCCCGCCTCGCTCTCTCCCACTCCCTCGCCTCGCCCTCGCCCTCTCCCACACCCGCTCCCTCGCCTCGCTCTCTCTCTCGCCCCATCCATCACCTCGCTCTCTCCCTCGCCCCGTCCCCTCGCCTCGCTCTCTCTCCCTCGCTTTCTCCATCACCTCCTCTCTACCTCCCTCTCCTCGCCTTGCTCTCTCTCCCTCGCCCCGCTCTATCCCTTTCCCCCTCCCTCCCGCGCTCCCTCCCTCCCGCTCTGGCCTTCGCCTCGCCCTCTTCCCCTCCAGAACAAGTGTCCCTTTGCCCTCATAAACGTGAACCTTGACCCTTCGCATGGGAGTGATGGAAAAAAACATTCCGGTACATTCTGCTCCGGCGGAATCTTCCGTCTGCAGCCCGAGACATTCATTAACCAACAGGGAGATAGGGAGGGGTGTAGGGGGCTGGAGGAGGTTACAGAGATAGGGAGGGGTGTAGGGGGGCTGGAGGAGGTTACAGAGATAGGGAGGGGTGTAGGGGGCTGGAGGAGGTTACAGAGATAGGGAGGGGTGTCGGGGACTGGAGGAGGTTACAGAGATAGGGAGGGGTGTAGGGGGCTGGAGGAGGTTACAGAGATAGGGAGGGTGTAGGGACTGGAGGAGGTTACAGAGATAGGGAGGGGTGTAGGGACTGGAGGAGGTTACAGAGATAGGGAGGGGTGTAGGGGGCTGGAGGAGGTTACAGAGATAGTGAGGGGTGTAGGGGGGCTGGAGGAGGTTACAGAGATAGGGAGGGGTGTAGGGGGCTGGAGGAGGTTACAGAGATAGGGAGGGTGTAGGGGGGCGGGAGGAGGTTACAGAGATAGGGAGGGGTGTAGGGGGGCTGGAGGAGGCTACAGAGATAGGGAGGGGTGTAGGGGCTGGAGGAGGTTACAGAGATAGGGAGGGGTGTAGGGGGCTGGAGGAGGTTACAGAGATAGGGAGGGGTGTAGGGGGCTGGAGGAGGTTACAGAGATAGGGAGCGGTGTAGGGGACTGGAGGAGGTTACAGAGATAGGGAGGGTGTAGGGGGCTGGAGAAGGTTACAGAGATGGGGAGGGTTGTAGGGGCTGGAGGAGGTTACAGAGATAGGGAGGGGTGTAGGGGGCTGAGGGAGGTTACAGAGATAGGGAGGGGTGTAGGGGCTGGAGGAGGTTACAGAGATAGGGAGGGGTGTAGGGGGCTGGAGGAGGTTACAGAGATAGTGAGGGGTGTAGGGGGCTGGAGGAGGTTACAGAGATAGGGAGGGGTGTAGGGGGCTGGAGGAGGTTACAGAGATAGGGAGGGGTGTAGGGGGCTGGAGAAGGTTACAGAGATGGGGAGGGTTGTAGGGGCTGGAGGAGGTTACAGAGATAGGGAGGGGTGTAGGGGGCTGGAGGAGGTTACAGAGACAGGGAGGGTTGTAGGGGCTGGAGGAGGTTACAGAGATAGGGAGGGGTGTAGGGGGCTGAGGGAGGTTACAGAGATAGGGAGGGGTGTAGGGGCTGGAGGAGGTTACAGAGATAGGGAGGGGTGTAGGGGGCTGGAGGAGGTTACATAGATAGGGAGGGTTGTAGGGGCTGGAGGAGGTTACAGAGATAGGGAGGGGTGTAGGGGGCTGGAGGAGGTTACAGAGACAGGGAGGGTTGTAGGGGCTGGAGGAGGTTACAGAGATAGGGAGGGGTGTAGGGGGCTGAGGGAGGTTACAGAGATAGGGAGGGGTGTAGGGGCTGGAGGAGGTTACAGAGATAGGGAGGGGTGTAGGGGGCTGGAGGAGGTTACAGAGATAGTGAGGGGTGTAGGGGGCTGGAGGAGGTTACAGAGATAGGGAGGGGTGTAGGGGGCTGAGGGAGGTTACAGAGATAGGGAGGGGTGTAGGGGCTGGAGGAGGTTACAGAGATAGGGAGGGGTGTAGGGGGCTGGAGGAGGTTACAGAGATAGTGAGGGGTGTAGGGGGCTGGAGGAGGTTACAGAGATAGGGAGGGGTGTAGGGGGCTGGAGGAGGTTACAGAGATAGGGAGGGGTGTAGGGGGCTGGAGAAGGTTACAGAGATGGGGAGGGTTGTAGGGGCTGGAGGAGGTTACAGAGATAGGGAGGGGTGTAGGGGGCTGGAGGAGGTTACAGAGACAGGGAGGGTTGTAGGGGCTGGAGGAGGTTACAGAGATAGGGAGGGGTGTAGGGGGCTGAGGGAGGTTACAGAGATAGGGAGGGGTGTAGGGGCTGGAGGAGGTTACAGAGATAGGGAGGGGTGTAGGGGGCTGGAGGAGGTTACATAGATAGGGAGGGGTGTAGGGGGCTGGAGGAGGTTACAGAGATAGGGAGGGGTGTAGGGGCTGGAGGAGGTTACAGAGATAGGGAGGGTGTGGGGGCTGGAGGAGGTTACAGAGATAGGGAGGGGTGTAGGGGGCTGGAGGAGGTTAGAGATAGGGAGGGGTGTAGGGGCTGGAGGAGGTTACAGAGATAGGGAGGGGTGTAGGGGGCTGGAGGAGGTTACAGAGATAGGGATGGTTGTAGGGGGCTGGAGGAGGTTACAGAGATAGGGAGGGGTGTAGGGGGCTGGAGGAGGTTACAGAGATAGGGAGGGGTGTAGGGGACTGGAGGAGGTTACAGAGATAGGGAGGGGTGTAGGGGACTGGAGGAGGTTACAGAGATAGGGAGGGGTGTAGGGGGCTGGAGCAGGTTACACAGATAGGGAGGAGTGTAGGGCGCTGGAGGAGGTTACAGAGATAGGGAGGGGTGTAGGGGGCTGGAGGAGGTTACAGAGATAGGGAGGGGTGTTGGGGCTGGAGGAGGTTACAGAGATAGGGAGGAGTGTAGGGCGCTGGAGGAGGTTACAGAGATAGGGAGGGGTGTAGGGGGCTGGAGGAGGTTACAGAGATAGGGAGGAGTGTAGGGGGCTGGAGGAGGTTACAGAGATAGGGAGGGGTGTAGGGGCTGGAGGAGGTTACAGAGATAGGGAGGGTTGTAGGGGCTGGAGGAGTTTACAGAGATAGGGATGGGTGTCGGGGGGGTCGAGGAGGTTACAGAGATAGGGAGGGTGTAGGGGGCTGGAGGAGGTTACAGAGATAGGGAGGGGTGTAGAGGGGGCTGGAGGAGGTTACAGAGATAGAGAGGGTTGTAGGAGGCTGGAGGAGGTTACAGAGATAGGGAGGGTTGTAGGGGCTGGAGGAGGTTACAGAGATAGGGAGGGGTGTAGGGGGGCTGGAGGAGGTTACAGAGATAGGGAGGGGTGTAGGGGGCTGGAGGAGGTTACAGAGATAGGGAGGGGTGTAGGGGGCTGGAGGAGGTTACAGAGATAGGGAGGGTTGTAGGAGGCTGGAGGAGGTTACAGAGATAGGGAGGGTTGTAGGGGCTGGAGGAGGTTACAGAGATAGGGAGGGGTGTAGGGGGGCTGGAGGAGGTTACAGAGATAGGGAGGGGTGTAGGGGGCTGGAGGAGGTTACAGAGATAGGGAGGGGTGTAGAGGGGGCTGGAGGAGGTTACAGAGATAGGGAGGGGTTTAGGGGGCTGGAGGAGGTTACAGAGATAGGGAGGGGTGTAGCGGACTGGAGGAGGTTACAGAGATAGGGAGGGGCGTAGGGGCTGGAGGAGGTTACAGAGATAGGGAGGGGTGTAGGGGGCTGGAGGAGGTTACAGAGATAGGGAGGGGTGTAGGGGGCTGGAGGAGGTTACAGAGATAGGGAGGGGTGTAGGGGGCTGGAGGAGGTTACAGAGATAGGGAGGGGTGTAGGGGACTGGAGGAGGTTACAGAGATAGGGAGGGGTGTGGGGACTGGAGGAGGTTATAGAGATAGGGAGGGGTGTAGGGGGCTGGAGGAGGTTACAGAGATAGGGAGGGGTGTAGGGGACTGGAGGAGGTTACAGAGATAGGGAGGGGTGTAGGGGACTGGAGGAGGTTACAGAGATAGGGAGGGGTGTAGGGGGCTGGAGCAGGTTACAGAGATAGGGAGGAGTGTAGGGCGCTGGAGGAGGTTACAGAGATAGGGAGGGGTGTTGGGGCTGGAGGAGGTTACAGAGATAGGGAGGAGTGTAGGGCGCTGGAGGAGGTTACAGAGATAGGGAGGGGTGTAGGGGGCTGGAGGAGGTTACAGAGATAGGGAGGAGTGTAGGGGGCTGGAGGAGGTTACAGAGATAGGGAGGGGTGTAGGGGCTGGAGGAGGTTACAGAGATAGGGAGGGTTGTAGGGGCTGGAGGAGGTTACAGAGATAGGGATGGGTGTCGGGGGGGTCGAGGAGGTTACAGAGATAGGGAGGGTGTAGGGGGCTGGAGGAGGTTACAGAGATAGGGAGGGGTGTAGAGGGGGCTGGAGGAGGTTACAGAGATAGGGAGGGTTGTAGGAGGCTGGAGGAGGTTACAGAGATAGGGAGGGTTGTAGGGGCTGGAGGAGGTTACAGAGATAGGGAGGGGTGTAGGGGGGCTGGAGGAGGTTACAGAGATAGGGAGGGGTGTAGGGGGCTGGAGGAGGTTACAGAGATAGGGAGAGGTGTAGGGGGCTGGAGGAGGTTACAGAGATAGGGAGGGGTGTAGAGGGGGCTGGAGGAGGTTACAGAGATAGGGAGGGGTGTAGGGGGCTGGAGGAGGTTACAGAGATAGGGAGGGTTGTAGGGGCTGGAGGAGGTTACAGAGATAGGAACGGTTGTAGGAGGCTGGAGAAGGTTACAGAGATAGGGAGGGGTGTAGGGGGCTGGAGGAGGTTACAGAGATAGGTAGGGTTGTAGGGGCTGGAGGAGGTTACCGAGATAGGGAGGGGTGTAGTGGACTGGAGGAGGTTACAGAGATAGGGAGGGGTGTAGGGGGCTCGAGGAGATTACAGAGTAACCTACACCCCTCCCTATCTCTGTAACCTCCTCCAGTCCCCTACACTACCGTTTTGGATGCTGTTGGGGGGGATGACCTACCGGGGGAAGGCCCTAGCGGCCAGGTCTCTGGCACTGAGTCTGGCTCTGGGGCTCAGAAGGGAAGGGGGGAGAATAGAAAAGCAATAGTTGTAGGAGATTCAATGGTTAGGGGAATAGATAGGAGATTCTGTGGTCGCGAGCGAGACTCCCGGAAGGTATGTTGCCTCCCGGGTGCCAGGGCCAGGGATGTCTCGGATCATGTCTTCAGGATCCTTAAGGGGGAGGGTGAGCAGCCAGAAGTCGTGGTGCACATTGGTACCAACGACATAGGTAGGAAAAGGGGTGTGGAGGTAATAACCGAGTTTAGGGAGTTAGGCTGGAAGTTAAAAGCCAGGACAGACACAGTTGTCATCTCTGGTTTGTTGCCGGTGCCACGTGATAGCGAGGCTAGGAATAGGGAGAGAGTGCAGTTGAACACGTGGCTGCAGGAATGGTGTAGGAGGGAGGGCTTCAGGTATTTGGATAATTGGAGCGCATTCTGGGGAAGGTGGGACCTGTACAAGCAGGACGGGTTGCATCTGAACCAGAGGGGCACCAATATCCTGGGAGCGAGGTTTGCTAGTACTCTTCGGGAGGGTTTAAACTAATTTGGCAGGGGAATGGGAACCGGATTTGTAGTCCAGCAACTAAGGTAGCCGATATTCAGGACGCCAAAGCGTGTAATGAGGCAGTGGGGAAGGGAACACTGACAAAGGAGAGTACTTGCAGGCACGGAGATGGGTTGAAGTGTGTATACTTCAATGCAAGAAGCATCAGGAATAAGGTGGGTGAACTTAAGGCATGGATCGGTACTTGGGACTACGATGTGGTGGCCATCACGGAAACTTGGATAGAAGAGGGGCAGAAATGGTTGTTGGAGGTCCCTGGTTAGAGATGTTTCAATAAGATTAGGGAGGGTGGTAAAAGAGGTGGGGGGTGGCATTATTAATTAGAGATAGTATAACAGCTGCAGAAAGGCAGTTCGAGGAGTATCACCCTATTGAGGTAGTATGGGTTGAAGTCAGAAATAGGAAAGGAGCAGTCACCTTGTTAGGAGTTTTCTATAGGCCCCCCAATAGTAGCAGAGATGTGGAGGAACAGATTGGGAAACAGATTTTGGAAAGGTGCAGAAGTCATAGGGTAGTAGTCATGGGTGACTTTAACTTCCCAAATATTGAGTGGAAACTCTTTAGATCAAATAGTTTGGATGGGGTGGTGTTTGTGCAGTGTGTCCAGGAAGCTTTTCTAACACAGTATGTAGCTTGTCCGACCAGAGGAGGGGCAATATTGGATTTAGTACTGGGTAATGAGCCAGGGCAAGTGATAGATTTGTTAGTGGGGGAGCATTTTGGAGATAAGTGACCACAATTCTGTGACTTTCACTTTAGTAATGGAGAGGGATAGGTACGTGCAACAGGGCAAGGTTTACAATTGGGGGAAGGGTAAATACGATGTTGTCAGACAAGAATTGAAGTGCATAAGTTGGGAACATAGGCTGTCAGGGAAGGACACAAGTGAAATGTGGAACTTGTTCAAGGAACAGGTGCTACGTGTCCTTGATATGTATGTCCCTGTCAGGCAGGGAAGAGATGGTCGAGTGAGGGAACCATGGTTGACAAGAGAGGTTGAATGTCTTGTTAAGAGGAAAAAGGTGACTTATGTAAGGCTGAGGAAACAAGGTTCAGACAGGGCGTTGGAGGGATACAAGATAGCCAGGAGGGAACTGAAGAAAGGGATTAGGAGAGCTAAGAGAGGGCATGAACAATCTTTGGCGGGTAGGATCAAGGAAAACCCCAAGGCCTTTTACACATATGTGAGAAATATGAGAATGACTAGAGCGAGGGTTTTGTTTGCACTGAGTGCTGAATTTGGTGCATTTTGAGTGCGATAGTGAGAGTTTGGTGACCGAGGGAGTGCTGAATTTGGTGCATTTTGAGTGCTATAGTAAGAGTTTGGTGACCGAGGGAGTGCTGAATTTGGTGCATTTTGAGTGCTATAGTAAGAGTTTGGTGACCGAGGGAGTGCTGAATTTGGTGCATTTTGAGTGCTATAGTAAGAGTTTGGTGACCGAGGGAGTGCTGAATTTGGTGCATTTTGAGTGCGATAGTGAGAGTTTGGTGACCGAGGGAGTGCTGAATTTGGTGCATTTTGAGTGCTATAGTAAGAGTTTGGTGACCGAGGGAGTTAGGTGAGGAGGGAGTAAGGTGCTCCTTTCATTTTGTTTCCGACATTTCCGCAAAGAGTGCGAAGAGAGCCAGGAGTTTACAGGAAGCGTAGCTGACTGGGAGCAGAGTCGGAGGGCGGAGATCTAGTTAGTCCACACAGCAGCTATATTCTGTAAGGTAAGAGGGGATGGAGGCTAGGCCAGTTACATGCTCCTCCTGTAGGATGTGGGTGGTGAGGGATACCACCGGTGTCCCCACTGACTATACCTGCGGGAAGTGCACCCAACTTCAGCTCCTCAAAGACCGTGTTAGGGAACTGGAGCTGAAGCTGGATGAACTTCGGATCATCCGGGAGGCAGAGGGGGTGATTGAGAAGAGTTACAGGGAGGTCACCACACCCAAGGTACAGGACAAGAATAGCTGGGTTACAGTCAGGGGGAAAAAAAACAAACAGGCAGACAGTGCAGGGATCCCTCGTGGCCGTTCCCCTTCAAAACAAGTATACCGTTTTGGATGCTGTTGGGGGGGATGACCTACCGGGGGAAGGCCCTAGCGGTCAGGTCTCTGGCACTGAGTCTGGCTCTGGGGCTCAGATGGGAAGGGGGGAGAATAGAAAAGCAATAGTTGTAGGAGATTCAATGGTTAGGGGAATAGATAGGAGATTCTGTGGTCGCGAGCGAGACTCCCGGAAGGTATGTTGCCTCCCGGGTGCCAGGGCCAGGGATGTCTCGGATCATGTCTTCAGGATCCTTAAGGGGGAGGGGGAGTAGCCAGAAGTCGTGGTGCACATTGGTACCAACGACATAGGTAGGAAAAGTGGTGTGGAGGTAATAACCGAGTTTAGGGAGTTAGGCTGGAAGTTGAAAGCCAGGACAGACAGAGTTGTCATCTCTGGTTTGTTGCCGGTGCCACGTGATAGCGAGGCTAGGAATAGGGAGAGAGTGCAGTTGAACACGTGGCTGCAGGAATGGTGTAGATGGGAGGGCTTCAGGTATTTGGATAATTGGAGCGCATTCTGGGGAAGGTGGGACCTGTACAAGCAGGACGGGTTGCATCTGAACCAGAGGGGCACCAATATCCTGGGAGCGAGGTTTGCTAGTACTCTTCGGGAGGGTTTAAACTAATTTGGCAGGGGAATGGGAACCAGATTTGTAGTCCAGCAACTAAGGTAGCCGATATTCAGGACGCCAAAGCGTGTAATGAGGCAGTGGGGAAGGGAACACTGACAAAGGAGAGTATTTGCAGGCACGGAGATGGGTTGAAGTGTGTATACTTCAACGCAAGAAGCATCAGGAATAAGGTGGGTGAACTTAAGGCATGGATCGGTACTTGGGACTACGATGTGGTGGCCATCACGGAAACTTGGATAGAAGAGGGGCAGAAATGGTTGTTGGAGGTCCCTGGTTATAGATGTTTCAATAAGATTAGGGAGGGTGGTAAAAGAGGTGGGGGGTGGCATTATTAATTAGAGATAGTATAACAGCTGCAGAAAGGCAGTTCGAGGAGTATCACCCTATTGAGGAAGTATGGGTTGAAGTCAGAAATAGGAAAGGAGCAGTCACCTTGTTAGGAGTTTTCTATAGGCCCCCCAATAGTAGCAGAGATGTGGAGGAACAGATTGGGAAACAGATTTTGGAAAGGTGCAGAAGTCATAGGGTAGTAGTCATGGGTGACTTTAACTTCCCAAATATTGAGTGGAAACTCTTTAGATCAAATAGTTTGGATGGGGTGGTGTTTGTGCAGTGTGTCCAGGAAGCTTTTCTAACACAGTATGTAGCTTGTCCGACCAGAGGAGGGGCAATATTGGATTTAGTACTGGGTAATGAGCCAGGGCAAGTGATAGATTTGTTAGTGGGGGAGCATTTTGGAGATAAGTGACCACAATTCTGTGACTTTCACTTTAGTAATGGAAAGGGATAGGTACGTGCAACAGGGCAAGGTTTACAATTGGGGGAAGGGTAAATACGATGTTGTCAGACAAGAATTGAAGTGCATAAGTTGGGAACATAGGCTGTCAGGGAAGGACACAAGTGAAATGTGGAACTTGTTCAAGGAACAGGTGCTACGTGTCCTTGATATGTATGTCCCTGTCAGGCAGGGAAGAGATGGTCGAGTGAGGGAACCATGGTTGACAAGAGAGGTTGAATGTCTTGTTAAGAGGAAAAAGGTGACTTATGTAAGGCTGAGGAAACAAGGTTCAGACAGGGCGTTGGAGGGATACAAGATAGCCAGGAGGGAACTGAAGAAAGGGATTAGGAGAGCTAAGAGAGGGCATGAACAATCTTTGGCGGGTAGGATCAAGGAAAACCCCAAGGCCTTTTACACATATGTGAGAAATATGAGAATGACTAGAGCGAGGGTTTTGTTTGCACTGAGTGCTGAATTTGGTGCATTTTGAGTGCGATAGTGAGAGTTTGGTGACCGAGGGAGTGCTGAATTTGGTGCATTTTGAGTGCTATAGTAAGAGTTTGGTGACCGAGGGAGTGCTGAATTTGGTGCATTTTGAGTGCTATAGTAAGAGTTTGGTGACCGAGGGAGTGCTGAATTTGGTGCATTTTGAGTGCTATAGTAAGAGTTTGGTGACCGAGGGAGTTAGGTGAGGAGGGAGTAAGGTGCTCCTTTCATTTTGTTTCCGACATTTCCGCAAAGAGTGCGAAGAGAGCCAGGAGTTTACAGGAAGCGTAGCTGACTGGGAGCAGAGTCGGAGGGCGGAGATCTAGTTAGTCCACAGGGCAGCTATATTCTGTCAGAGTTACATGCTCCTCCTGTAGGATGTGGGTGGTGAGGGATACCACCGGTGTCCCCACTGACTATACCTGCGGGAAGTGCACCCAACTTCAGCTCCTCAAAGACCGTGTTAGGGAACTGGAGCTGAAGCTGGATGAACTTCGGATCATCCGGGAGGCAGAGGGGGTGATTGAGAAGAGTTACAAGGAGGTAACCACACCCAAGGTACAGGACAAGAATAGCTGGGTTACAGTCAGGGGGAAAAAAACAAACAGGCAGAAAGTGCAGGGATCCCTCGTGGCCGTTCCCCTTCAAAACAAGTATACCGTTTTGGATGCTGTTGGGGGGGATGACCTACCGGGGGAAGGCCCTAGCGGCCAGGTCTCTGGCACTGAGTCTGGCTCTGGGGCTCAGAAGGGAAGGGGGGAGAATAGTAAAGCAATAGTTGTAGGAGATTCAATGGTTAGGGGAATAGATAGGAGATTCTGTGGTCGCGAGCGAGACTCCCGGAAGGTATGTTGCCTCCCGGGTGCCAGGGCCAGGGATGTCTCGGATCGTGTCTTCAGGATCCTTAAGGGGGAGGGTGAGCAGCCAGAAGTCGTGGTGCACATTGGTACCAACGACATAGGTAGGAAAAGGGGTGGAGAGGTAATAAACGAGTTTAGGGAGTTAGGCTGGAAGTTAAAAGCCAGGACAGACAGAGTTGTCATCTCTGGTTTGTTGCCGGTGCCACGTGATAGCGAGGCTAGGAATAGGGAGAGAGTGCAGTTGAACACGTGGCTGCAGGAATGGTGTAGGAGGGAGGGCTTCAGGTATTTGGATAATTGGAGCGCATTCTGGGGAAGGTGGGACCTGTACAAGCAGGACGGGTTGCATCTGAACCAGAGGGGCACCAATATCCTGGGAGGGAGGTTTGCTAGTATTCTTCGGGAGGGTTTAAACTAATTTGGCAGGGGAATGGGAACCGGATTTGTAGTCCAGCAACTAAGGTAGCCGATATTCAGGACGCCAAAGCGTGTAATGAGGCAGTGGGGAAGGGAACACTGACAAAGGAGAGTACTTGCAGGCACGGAGATGGGTTGAAGTGTGTACGCTTCAACGCAAGGAGCATCAGGAATAAGGTGGGTGAACTTAAGGCATGGATCGGTACTTGGGACTACGATGTGGTGGCCATCACGGAAACTTGGATAGAAGAGGGGCAGAAATGGTTGTTGGAGGTCCCTGGTTATAGATGTTTCAATAAGATTAGGAAGGGTGGTAAAAGAGGTGGGGGGGTGGCATTATTAATTAGAGATAGTATAACAGCTGCAGAAAGGCAGTTCGAGGAGTATCAGCCTCCTGAGGTAGTATGGGTTGAAGTCAGAAATAGGAAAGGAGCAGTCACCTTGTTAGGAGTTTTCTATAGGCCCCCCAATAGTAGCAGAGATGTGGAGGAACAGATTGGGAAACAGATTTTAGAAAGGTGTGGAAGTCACAGGGTAGTAGTCATGGGTGACTTCAACTTCCCAAACATTGAGTGGAAACTCTTTAGATCAAATAGTTTGGATGGGGTGGTGTTTGTGCAGTGTGTCCAGGAAGCTTTTCTAACACAGTATGTAGATTGTCCGACCAGAGGAGGGGCAATATTGGACTTCGTACTTGGTAATGAACCAGGGCAAGTGATAGATTTGTTAGTGGGGGAGCATTTTGGAGATAGTGACCACAATTCTGTGACTTTCACTTTAGTAATGGAGAGGGATAGGTCCGTGCAACAGGGCAAGGTTTACAATTGGGGGAAGGGTAAATACGATGTTGTCAGACAAGAATTGAAGTGCATAAGTTGGGAACATAGGCTGGCAGGGAAGGACACAAGTGAAATGTGGAACTTGTTCAAGGAACAGGTGCTACGTGTCCTTGATATGTATGTCCCTGTCAGGCAGGGAAGAGATGGTCGAGTGAGGGAACCATGGTTGACAAGAGAGGTTGAATGTCTTGTTAAGAGGAAAAAGGTGACTTATGTAAGGCTGAGGAAACAAGGTTCAGACAGGGCATTGGAGGGATACAAGATAGCCAGGAGGGAACTGAAGAAAGGGATTAGGAGAGCTAAGAGAGGGCATGAACAATCTTTGGCGGGTAGGATCAAGGAAAACCCCAAGGCCTTTTACACATATGTGAGAAATATGAGAATGACTAGAGCGAGGGTAGGTCCGATCAAGGACAGTAGCGGGAGATTGTGTATTGAGTCTGAAGAGATGGGAGAGGTCTTGAACGAGTACTTTTCTTCAGTATTTACAAATGAGAGGGGCGATATTGTTGGAGAGGACAGTGTGAAACGGACTGGTAAGTTCGAGGAAATGCTTGTTAGGAAGGAAGATGTGTTGGGCATTTTGAAAAACTTGAGGATAGACAAGTCCCCCGGGCCTGACGGGATATATCCAAGGATTCTATGGGAAGCAAGAGATGAAATTGCAGAGCCGTTGGCAATGATCTTTTCGTCCTCACTGTCAACAGGGGTGGTACCAGGGGATTGGAGAGTGGCGAATGTCGTGCCCCTGTTCAAAAAAGGGACTAGGGATAACCCTGGGAATTACAGGCCAGTTAGTCTTACTTCGGTGGTAGGCAAAGTAATGGAAAGGGTACTGAAGGATAGGATTTCTGAGCATCTGGAAAGACACTGCTTGATTAGGGATAGTCAGCACGGATTTGTGAGGGGTAGGTCTTGCCTTACAAATCTTATTGAATTCTTTGAGGAGGTGACCAAGCATGTGGATGAAGGTAAAGCAGTGGATGTAGTGTACATGGATTTTAGTAAGGCATTTGATAAAGTTCCCCATGGTAGGCTTATGCAGAAAGTAAGGAGGTATGGGATAGTGGGAAATTTGGCCAGTTGGATAACAAACTGGCTAACCGATAGAAGTCAGAGAGTGGTGGTGGATGGCAATTATTCAGCCTGGATCCCAGTTACCAGTGGCGTACCGCAGGGATCAGTTCTGGGTCCTCTGCTGTTTGTGATTTTCATTAATGACTTGGATGAGGGAGTTGAAGGGTGGGTCAGTAAATTTGCAGACGATACGAAGATTGGTGGAGTTGTGGATAGTGAGGAGGGCTGTTGTCGGCTGCAAAGAGACATAGATAGGATGCAGAGCTGGGCTGAGAAGTGGCAGATGGAGTTTAACCCTGAAAAGTGTGAGGTTGTCCATTTTGGAAGGACAAATATGAATGCGGAATACAGGGTTAACGGTAGAGTTCTTGGCAATGTGGAGGAGCAGAGAGATCTTGGGGTCTATGTTCATACATCTTTGAAAGTTGCCACTCAAGTGGAGAGAGCTGTGAAGAAGGCCTATGGTGTGCTAGCGTTCATTAACAGAGGGATTGAATTTAAGAGCCGTGAGGTGATGATGCAGCTGTACAAAACTTTGGTAAGGCCACATTTGGAGTACTGTGTACAGTTCTGGTCGCCTCATTTTAGGAAGGATGTGGAAGCTTTGGAAAAGGTGCAAAGATGATTTACCAGGATGTTGCCTGGAATGGCGAGTAGGTCTTACGAGGAAAGGTTGAGGGTGCTAGGCCTTTTCTCATTAGAACGGAGAAGGATGAGGGGCGACTTGATAGAGGTTTATAAGATGATCAGGGGAATAGATAGAGTAGACAGTCAGAGACTTTTTCCCCGGGTGGAACAAACCATTACAAGGGGACATGAATTTAAGGTGAAAGGTGGAAGATATAGGAGGGATATCAGAGGTAGGTTCTTTACCCAGAGAGTAGTGGGGGCATGGAATGCACTGCCTGTGGAAGTAGTTGAGTCGGAAACTAGGGACCTTCAAGCAGCTGTTGGATAGGTACATGGATTACGGTAAAATGATATAGTGTAGATTTATTTGTTCTCAAGGGCAGCACGGTAGCATTGTGGATAGCACAATTGCATCACAGCTCCAGGGTCCCAGGTTCGATTCCGGCTTGGGTCACTGTCTGTGCGGAGTCTGCACGTCCTCCCCGTGTCTGCGTGGGTTTCCTCCGGGTGCTCCGGTTTCCTCCCACAGTCCAAAGATGTGCGGGTTAGGTGAATTGGCCAATGATAAATTGCCCTTAATGTCCAAATTGCCCTTGGTGTTGAGTTTGGGTGGGGTGCTCTTTCCGGGGGCCGGTGCAGACTCGAAGGGCCGAATGGCCTCCTTCTGCACTGTAAATTCAATGATAATCTATGATTAATCTAGGACAAAGGTTCGGTACAACATCGTGGGCCGAAGGGCCTGTTCTGTGCTGTATTTTCTATGTTCTATGTTCTATGTTACAGAGATAGGGAGGGGTGTAGGGGGCTGGAGGAGGTTACAGAGATAGGGAGGGGTGTAGGGGGCTGGAGGAGGTTACAGAGATAGGGAGGGGTGTAGTGGACTGGAGGAGGTTACAGAGATAGGGAGGGGTGTAGGGGGCTGGAGGAGGTTACAGAGATAGGGAGGGGTGTAGGGGGCTGGAGGAGGTTACAGAGATAGGGAGGGGTATAGGTGGCTGGAGGATGTTACAGAGATAGGGAGGGGTGTAGGGACTGGAGGAGGTTACAGAGATAGGGAGAGGTGTAGTG